>NW_021939546.1:8096035-8105388 GCF_001715985.3 Manacus vitellinus | reverse complement strand
CCCTTAAAAGCCACCCCCTCGGGGCTGGGTGGTGCCCTGATTTGGGCGGGGGTTCCGCAGGGTGGGCTGTGGGGAGCCCTTCTGCCTCTGGCCGGGGGCTTGGCAAAGCCACGCTGTTGTCCTGAGGTACCCCCAGTTTAGGAGTCAGAGCTTGGCGCCCCTCACCCCACCAACATGTTTCTCCAGGAGCCCACCGAACCAACCGGTCTCGGGTGGCAGTGCCCACGGGAACAGATGTTGGAGCAGCACAAAAATAAAGGCTGCAAACATCTCTTTTCCCCCTGCCCCGGCCTCACCTCCGCCTCCAAAACGACTGCTGAATAAAATCCAGCAGGGACGGTGGCTGTGTGCTGGGTAGGGGTTGTGTGACGAATTACCCACTGCTAAAATCATGAGTTTACACTCAAAACATCGGAGATCTTGAGTCTGAGCAGGTCCATGTACTCCCTGCGAGGCTTGGGGCGGTGGTGTGGGGAGCCGTGGGGCGTGGGGAGCCGTGGGGCGTGGGAGTGACTCCTGCGGTGGCGGCAGCGCTGTGGCGCCCGTGGGAATGTTCACGGCCACTGGGACCTGCCTGAGCACGGCCAAACTCGCTCCACAGCCAGGTTTAAATTGAACGAAGGGTAAAAAAAAAAAAAAACAGTCTTGCAATGCGGTAGGTCGAAAGGGATCAGAACTTCCAGGCGTCCAAGATCCTCTCAGTGGAAAGGGAGAACCTGGGGCTTCACATGGGTTCTGGTTTGCAGGGTGGGGGGTGATGATGAAGCAGGAGCGTTCTGTTCCATGCACGGACCAAAGGGACAGGCCAGACAAACCCCAGACTTTGTGTCTCTCAAGCCTTCTCATCCCTCTGCTCCTCTGCTGCTCTGATGGGTTCAAAAATAACCAGGAGCGTCCCATGGGATTGAGGCTATGGGATAAATCTGACCCTCCAACAGCACGTGAGAGGTCCACTAAATATCCCTGGTTAAAAATAATACCCTGATATCCTGTACCTCTTGCACGGAGGTAGAAAGCACTAATGCCACTGGAATGATGGGCGCCGTGCCCTTGGCAGAAAAAGGCTCTCTGTGCCCAGAATATTGCCCTGCCCTGTTCCTGTTCATTGGGAGCTTGTTTTCTTCTAACTCATTGATGTTCTGGGATAGGTGAGCAGACAAAACTCAGCCACTACCTTGGGATAGTTTGGGACATGAAGCAGCGGGAGATGGGATCCCTGCCTTCAACAGTCTGATTGCAGGTCTCCAGCCAGAAGGGGAGGATGTCTCCAAGATGTTCAGAGAGAGTAGCCCAGGGTATGGGAAGCCACCTCGGCTCTCCCTCCTTTCCCGTGGTCCAGCAATAGTTCTTGGCTGCTGCTAAAGAAAATGGCCAAGAGAAGTTGATGAAAAACTTCCCTTAGTGGCACAAAAAGAAAGTATCAATATTGCCATCCCAGGGTGCCAGAGCCTGACCTGCCAGCTGCCAAATGTTGGCATGGCAAGGGCAGAAACTCCTGGCCCGTGTGAATTCACCGGGTACCAGCCCTGCCTTCGCATCTTCCACGACCTGATGATTAGACCAAATTATGAGCCGGTGCTTTGGACCAACTTAGCTAAAGATCAGAAGGGAGACTAATTTCATATCATCACCACCACAGAACGCAATTAAATGGCTCTGCAAAGTTTTAACGCAAGTTATGACAGGAAATTTAGGAAAAAAATAAATCCCCACACCCAAAGCCAGCAGCTCCGTCTAGCCGAGTCGCAGGAGGATGTACCAAGGCTACTGAGCACTCCCAAGGCTTGAAGGGCAATTTGTGAGCTACCTTACTTGGCCAGACTTTCTCTTCGTCAGGAATTTTTCCTGGGTTGCACCAATTAAGGCACCAGAAGTCATTAAAAACCCCAAACCAAATGCCCAGCTGGTTGTTTTAACCACCCGCCTGTGGATTTCTCACAGCTGCCAGGGTGTCTCCCATGCCAGGGCCACATTGCACAGCACCCACCCACAGCCAGGTACCCAACAGACCCCGCTCCGCTGAGCCTGAAGGCAGGAGAAGGTGCCGGGTGCCAGGGGAAAAAGGCAGCATCCCCTGGGCACAGCGAGGGGAAGGCTGAAATTCACTGTGTGCTGCCAGCGGCTCCGCTGGGACTGCTGTGGGATCCCCGTGGGCAGGCTCCCACTGGGCAGGGATGTGCAGCAGGAAGGACAGGTTTGGGAGGGAGTAGCTGTGGGAAGAGTGGCCTCTCCACGTTGCATATTAATGCTCTGTGAGCTTTAATTGCGGTGGGACCTATCGTGCAGAGCCATTAGCATGCAATGCAGAGGAACACGTATTTTTGGGATGCCTGCCTGGCTCACAGACTCTCAGCCGTGGGGAGGGGGTGGGCTGTGGGATGCAGGGAGAGGTGTCTCGTCCCTCCCCCAGGGATGCCACTGGAGTCACAGCTCCTTCCTCAAGCCCCTGAATCATCCCCGCTGCCATCTGCTGCACCCTCGCTCTTCCCCGCAGATGTCCTTCTTCCTTCCCCAGAAGGAGATGAGAACCGAGGATGAGGTGCCAAACGCGACTTCAAACAGCATCTAATAAAACATGGGATTAATTTCTTCTGACTGGTGCTCAATGGCTCTGATTAAGCAGAGCAGGATTTAATTAGCTTGTTTGGACTGCCTCGATACCCGTGCCAAAGTCTTGGTGGCTGGGTCCCCCAGGCCCTGACCATGAGCTGATGGGGACCTGCAAGACCTTTCCCCTGTGGAGCAGAGCCCACTGCCTGCCCTGCCAGGCTGGCAGCTCCTTCAGGATTCTCTGACTACTCTTTACCACCCAGAATGGGTGCTCCTGGCTGTGCTTAATCCCAGTGATTTAATCCCACACCCATGGGGAGATGAGGAGGAGCAAGATAGGGGGAGATGAGGAGGAGCAAGATAGGGGGTGATGGGGGACACAGGTTGGTGGCCCCACCAAGGAGACACTTCTGTCTTCCCCAACTGTGTCTCATCCTCTAAACCTCATGCCTCTCGGCATAAACCAAACTCGCCCTGCCACCAAGACCTTGAATTTAAAGTAACCCTGTTCTCTCCCTGATTTACTACCAGTTGCTGGCTCCTCTCCTCTCCCTCCGCCTGTCTCCTTTAACCCATTTCATTATCTATGCTAGCTTAGGCTTGTCTACGTGGGAACATCATGGTGAAGTTATTGCAAAATAGATGGGCTGTGAATGTAAAGCATGGCAGCTATTCCCCAGCAGCTCCCTGCGTGGCGGCTCCAATTCCTCACTAGCAATTCCTGCACCAACCTTAGCTGGGGGCAGGCACTGCAAAGCACCAAGCAGGAGCACCCATGTGGGACACGGCTCCTGGGCTTTCCCTGGGGAAGGCTAGGACACCATGCTGTATTCCCAGAGCTGCTAGTCCTGGGACTTTAACTCTGTGGGTTCCTGTCATTGCAGAGGAGACAAATAGAGGTTGAAGGCTCAAAGGGAGAAAGCACCAGAGATAAAATCCAAGGAGCAGGACTTCCCTGTCTGAGGAGCACAGACAACTTGTAAGCCCCAAACTTGCACTCCAGGGTGCGACTGGACTTCTGAGGAATGCGGCAAAGGTAAAACCCAGAATGTCAGAACCTGGTCACCCCATCGCCCTGGAAAAGTGTCACCTCTGCCCATCTCCTGCCATTGCCAGCCACTTTGGGTGAGTCTGGTCCTCCTGATTCTCACCTCCCTTGCAGCTAGTCCACATCTCCCTGCAAGGGACATTTTGCTATGAAATATCCCCACCCCAAGCAAACCAGCACACAGGAGCTGTGGTCCTGCACAGTGATAACACCCAGCCTGGCTCCTAGCAATGCTGCTGACATTGCCATGTGGTGTTGTCCATGTCTGACCCTGCTCCTTCCACGGGGCTGAACTCTGTCTGCCACTACATGGCCAAGCAGAGCACTGGCATGAGGTGAGAGTGCTGCAGGGGGTTACATAAAAGTGCTGCCCGTAGGTCTCCCATGGCAGTGGAGTAGCAGGGACTCTTCCAGGAGTCCCAGCATAGGTGTGCATGCTGCAGACCCTACAGACAATAGGATGGTGCCTATCTTGGGGTTTTCTCATCATCCTACAGGGGTGGCTGTTCCCCCTGTCAGCCATTCTCAAACGAAGGGTCGCAGCCTCACCGGGATGGCAGCAGTTGTCAGCTGTCTCTAGAGCCAGACAGAAACCCCACTGCACCACCTAAGTATCTGCAGTTCAACATTAGAGGTTTCCTTACCCCCTGCCCTCGGCAAGGAGGGGTTTACGTGGGAAGCAGGCACCCAGTTGGCATTATGGGATCTAAATCCAGCTCTGCTGGGTGTGGTTTTGAGCCTCCTTGCTCTGCGGGGCAGTGCCTTTGGGTCTTATCTCTCCTGTTTCTTCTCTGGGCTGAGTCCTTTATCTGTCACCTCTTCCATCTGTCTCCGCCTGATATGTGCCGCCAGCAGTGCCCCGGGGACAGCCACCCTCGCCAGCGCCCTGCAACGGGCCAGAGCGCCTCTGAAGAGGGTGACCTTGGGTTTTGGAGCAGACCTTCCCTCCTTGCTGCCACTGGCCCCACGGGTGCTCCCACACTGGGGTGGATGGGTGCCAGGTGCACGTGAACTGCAAATCTGCTGTGAGCAAGGTGGCAGTTCGGGTACTTATTTTAGCAGTGTTATTTTAGGCAAAAAGCTGCTGCAGGGTGAGCTGTGGTCCAACTGGCTCTGCTGCCCATGAGGGTTTCCTTCGCGTCTCCCAGGAGCTTTGTGGGAGGAAGAGGGACCTCAGGGCTGGAGGAGAGGCTTCCCAGGCAGCAGCCTGCCATTGGATCCAGCCTCCTCTGGAACATTGTCCTCTGCAACATCCTCTGAGGTTTCAAACCCAAATCTTGCTGCTTGGAGGCCTTGCCCTGGCTCTGCTCACATATCCAGCCATGAGTGGCCACCTCACTTCCTGGCAGGCAGCAAGGGGACCTAGCTGGTGCTCATCCATGCTGTTGACTGTAGGATGCTGCACTAAACAGACTCACCCCCAAGCCACGGAACACACACCCTTCCCTGCTCCCTACACTGCACTGAGCACCCCTTCTCGTAACTCAACACCCCCCCCCCAAACCCGCAACCCAACCCATTTTATCCAGCCCATGTTTTCCTGACTTGCACCTTCACTTTGTGGTATGGAAACGCTGTGACAGGCTCCCCCCACTGACCTTCGGGCAGGGAGCCACTTCCCCCTCCACCCCCCCTCCGG
Source organism: Manacus vitellinus (assembly GCF_001715985.3). Taxonomy (NCBI): domain Eukaryota; kingdom Metazoa; phylum Chordata; class Aves; order Passeriformes; family Pipridae; genus Manacus; species Manacus vitellinus. The sequence goes on along the minus strand of NW_021939546.1, from coordinate 8,100,151 downwards.
CTTTTACCTTTACTGTTTTAAGCGCGGTCCCTTCCTTCTCCCTCTGAGCACTCACTGCTCGCGTTTAGCCTGCACAACTTGCTGACCCAGCACTCCTGCCCGCTCCTCCATCCGTTTTGCCTCCATCCGTAATGCACTTCCATAATCTTCCCTAGGAAGGTCATGCAGAGCAGGTCACGGTGCTGCATCGGGGGCTGTGACTGCGCGGGGATCTCTGTACCCGGGTTTCCCTTGCCATCCACCCCAGTACTTGGCCCAGACTTCTCCAGGGATGTGGAAACCCCCAAAATACCTAATTAGTGGGCAGCCTGCAGGACAGTGATGCTCCTCTGCGATGGCCCTGCTGTGCGGGCTGGCTCACTGATCCCGGGGAGTTCTGCAGTAAGTCAGGCTCAGTGCTCAGTCTCCCGACAGCCTCCCCGAATCCTGGCCCTGGCTGCTGCCAGATGAGTGGGGAGGGGGCAGAGGGTGGTGACTGCCTGCAACAACAACCCGGGGGAAACAACAGCCCAGATGTGAACCACAGCCCAGATGTGTACAACAGCCCAGATGGGAACTGTAGCCCAGATGGGAACTGTAGCCCAACTCTGCCCGTGCCACAAACTAAGGAATGCTTTGTGCCAAGGCCACTGCCCCAGTGCCTCCCTCTGCTCCCAAATCTCTTCTGGGGGCTTTGCTGTGCCCACAGTGTACCCATGGCCGCTGCCATCATTGCACCCAGAGAGAAACACAAGAGCCATCACACAAGACCCATCTGGAGCCTCTCTTGTTCCGATCAGCAGAGTCGTGGGCTGCTCACCACAGGACCTCATTAGCTTAATGAATGAATTTCAAAGCTGGGCTTTCAGATGACATTTGGGCATACAGCAGTCTTTTGGAGTGCCAGGCTAGTACACAGTCTCCATGTCTCTGAAAATTCTCATTTTCTGGCTTCTGAGCGAAATAATAACCAAACCAGGAGACTCTCATAAAGGAAATCAGCAAAGACAACTACTTTTATATGTGCGCTTAAGTATTTAGGTCAGTATTTTTAGAATAAATAGCCGTGGGTTGGTTCCTATCTTTTCACTTTCATTTTTCACACTTCAGCTTCATTTTCCCGAATCTGGTTATACTGAAGCAGCAATTGGGTTTTTCAAAGCACTCACACCTACCAGTGCACTGACCTCGCTGCCTCCCACTTCTCCTTCTTCTGGCCTTTCCTTCTCCCCTGAGCTATTACCACAATTAGGGGCTGAACTCGGCCCCTCTGCCATAAAGATTTCCCCAAGAGCTGGTGAGGGAAAGGAGGAATGGGCTATGGTGGGATCAGCTCTGCAAGGAGGTGAGAATCTTTGCTGGTCTGAACTGGGAAGAGGATGCCTGTGTGCATGGCCGTGGCCCATGAAGGATGTGTTTGGCTCCCTGCACATCCCCAATCCTGCTTCCAATGCCACCCAGTCTCTTGCTCCAAGGAGAGCCCTGGCCACGAGCTGGGCGTTGCACCCTGCAGCCTGCTATTAAAAGCAAACCATCTAGAAGAGTCCTTAGGAGTGAAAGCAGCTTTTAAAGGAAACATTGGCAGCCTCCTTTGGCTGCAACAGCGCCTGCTTTGCTAACGGCCTCCAAAATTAGAAGAGGCTCAGAAACTTAGGATGGATGTTACTGCAGCAGAGTGGGGAGGGGGGATGAGGGGGAGTCTCCAGCCCGCTCAGCCTCATCTGTGCTTCCTCAGGAATCAGGGTGCTGCTCCACAGCCTATTGATACAACCCATTTTTGGAGAGGGAATAAAGATTGGCATGGGAATAGAGCATGGGGCGCAGTGCCTGGCCAGCATGGAAATCCCGGGCATGCACGTGCTGTTGGAAGAAGCGGTGATCTCCGCTGTGCTAAACATGCTCCATGGGAGCGGCTGAAATGTGCCAAAGCCTCTTCATGACTTAGCTCCTAATAAACACGCTGCGAATGGGAAACAAGCCTTCAGCTTCCCCTGGTGTGGGCAAGCAGGGAGCTCACCCCGGCAACGCTCCATCCCTGTGAGCTGTGGGGGCTGGGGGGCACAGGGCACATCCCTGCTGGTCCCTGGGACTGAGTCTGGGCTCCTGCCTGCCCTGCATTGCTCCTGGGAGAGTTTATCCAGAAGTAAAGCCTTCCTCCTCCCTGGCTCAACGGCCGCTTCACCTCCAAGAGTTATTCACAGATAAACTCCATAAATTTGGGGGACAGCCATTTTATCACTCCTGGCAGCTCTATGCACTGCCTGCCACAAGGTGAAGCCGCAGGAGCTGGGAAGGGATGGAAAAACCAGCTCCTGGGAGAGCTGGAGCTCTGGGGCGCCCAGCCAGGACTGGCTCTGCTCTGGGGCAGCTGGAGCCACGGCCGGCCAGATCCTGCCCCAGCTCCCACTGCCTACCTAGGGTTTCTGAGGCTTTGTTAGATACAAGGAGGCGCAAGAGCAGAAAACCTCCTCCTCCTCCTCCCTGCCTTGCTTCCATGGATGATTTATTTCGACACGCGACTCCATCCTGTTTTGCTGCATCACTCCAGGCACTTTATTGCCTCTGGCCTGGGCTGGCGACATCCCTGCACTGAGCCCTGGCTTCCTGGGAGCGGAAAGGAGCCCTCAAGCCCCTGTCGACAGGGCTTGGCATGATACCAAAATGCTCCCAAGCTTGTGTGGTTAGTTGGCCTTTCCTGACCTCCTAGAGCAGCTCCCCTTCTCCTGGCCCCTTTCCTGAACTGTTGGTCCATCGCTGCCTGGCAGCTCCCACCCGGGGCCATTTACGGTGCCCATTGCCAGGAAGGATGCCTGTGCTTGTCAATGCACTGGGAACATTCTGCTGGAACACCACCTGTAAAACTAAATACATTTTTAAAAATTCCCTCTTTGTTTTTGCCCTGCACTCACAAAGGTGTTTGGGTCTATTCAACAGCTGATGTTAAGCTCTAACAGCCCCATGAGCTCCAGAAGGGACGTGTCCCTTATCCACAGCCAGTGTGTGGGCAGCACGCTGCTACAGACAGGCACTGCTGCCATCCAGGCTGGATACAGACCTGAGCAGGTTGCATTCCTGCCTGGCACACTGTGCCCCAGCCTGCTGCAGGACTGTCCTCCCATCAGGCACCACTGCTGGCAGTTTGGATTCTGAATTTTAATTTTGACCAAACTATAGACTTTTTTATTTCTAGGTTGGAGCCAGCCCCACCATTCCTTTTTCTCATGAGAAAGCCAAACCCTGGAGCATGATGACTGCTGGAGATACTGATGGGGAGGATGGGAGAGGGGCTTCCAGCCAACTGGGTCACCAGAAACTCCCTGTTACCCACCCCAAACCTAACCCCTCCATTTCACAGCCTTCCCGGAGTGCAGAGAAGCCACTGACAGGGGCTGGATTTGGTGTCCAAAATTTCCTTATCTTCTACAAATGTTTCAACCCCCCCCAAACCTTTGAGCAGGAAGAACCCCTTTCTTGTCTGGGCGAGATTTCCACACCTCAGTGGCGGTGGTGAGCGCTCTGCATGGCTCGCATTCAAATGAACCACCGCAGGCGGGTGGGCAGTGGTGGTGGGTGCTGCCACCCACCTCCTCTCCCACCCCGGCCCCGCGCCCGCGGAGCCGCTGACGTTTTTGGGAAGGAGTCATTTGCCTGCCTTGGGGTTGGGGTTTCTGGGTCTGGCAGGAGCTGCGGTATTCGGGTTTCCTGTTTACCCGCGCAGCTGTGCCGGCGGTTGGAGGGAGGTCGGCGTTGGAGGGAGGTCGGCTTTGGCTGCGATGCCAAAACATCACCGGTGCCGAAACACCACCAGTGCCGTAACTAGCTCTGGAATCCAAGGCCTTCCCCAGCAGCAGCTCCTGGGCTGCGGGCATGCAGAATCCCAACCGGCAAAATGCCTTTTAGGAAGGCATGCAGGCAGCAACAGCAGCGATCAGCTAGTACATGGTACATGCGCATAATTAATTAATTGCATAATTAATAACATTGCATATTGATAAGGGGCTGGAGGTGTATGCCCCCACCATAATCAGGGGGCGAGTGCCACCCTGGCCGGGCAGCTCAGCCCGGTGTGTCCAGGAGGTCGCAGAGGCGAAGCACCCGCACCCCGCTGGCACGGCCACGCGTGGGAGCGATGCATCC
>NW_021939546.1:7945788-8095324 GCF_001715985.3 Manacus vitellinus | reverse complement strand
CCGGGGGTCCCCCTGTAACCCCTGTGTCCTGTGTCCGTGTGTCCTGTGTCCGTGTCCCCCCCGGGGGTCCCCGTGTAACCCCTGTGTCCTGCGTCCGTGTGTCCTCCGGGGATCCCTGTCTAACCCCTGTGTCCGTGTATCCCCAGGGGTCCCCGTGTAACCCCTGTGTCCTGTGTCCGTGTATCCCCCGGGGGTCCTCCTGTAACCCCTGTGTCCGTGTGTTCTGTGTCCGTGTATCCCCGGGGTCCCCGTGTAACCCCTGTCTCCGTGTGTCCTGTGTCCGTGTGTCCCCCGGGGATCCCCTTGTAACCCCTGTGTCCGTGTGTCCCCTGGGGGTCCCTCTGTAAACCCTGTGTCCTGCGTACGTGTGTCCCCTGGGAGGTCCCTGTGTCCGTGTGTCCCCGGGGTCCTGTCTCCCTGTGTCCCCCGGCAGGTCCCTGTTGCTGTGTAACCCATGTGTCCGTGTGTCCCCCAGCAGGTCCCTGTTGCTGTGTAACCCGTGTGTCCCCCGGGGGGTCTCTGTCCCCGTGTACTCCCGGGGTGCTGAGTTCGTGTGTCCACACCTGTCTTGTGCCTCCTCGTGGTTGTCCCTGTTCCCATGTACCCCCGGTGTCCTGTGCCCATGTGCCTATGGGTGTCCTGTGCCTGTGTAACCACTCAGGATGTCCCAGTGTTCATGGAGCCCCCTGGGATATCCCTGTTCTTATGTACCCCCTGGGTGCTCCTGTCCTCACAGACCCTGCAGGACTCTCCCTGCTCTTGTGGACCCCCAAAGCTGTCCCTGTCCCCATGGACCCCCCCCCCTTGGCAGTCCCTGCCCATACAGGCCACCAGCATCTCCCAAACCTTCTCCAGAAGGTCCCGCTTCCCACTGGCCTTTCCATGCAGCCCTGAAAGCACCGAGGAGCCCCTGGTGCTCCTCATCCTATCACAGCCACACACCACATGGGTACCCCGTGTCACATGCTGTCCCATTCAAACAAACTCCTTTGCCCTGGGCTTTGGTTTTTGAATTAAACCCAAACTAAACCCCAGAGCAAGCCAGAGCCTGGCTCAGCCCAGCGGCACACAGCCTCCTTCCTCCTCTCCACTGCAGGGCAGGCAAGCTGGCCTTAGAAAAATTAAGTAAATACCAATGGAGGAGTTGAAAAATGGGTTACCTTGTAATTGATTTTTTTTTTCTGCCTGCAGCTAAAGAATAATTAGCCTCCCTGCTATCTTGTGCAGCCTGAGTGTTTGAGAATGTACTGGGGTGTGTAGTAGCTGAAGGGGTGGCGTGACAGCTCCTTTCCCACAGCCTCACTTCTGAGATCGGCTTTTTTTTTAGTGCCTTTCCCCAGCCTTTAAGCTCTGGGTGCTGCCAGGGAAAACTAAAGCTTTGATAGCTTGGAGGAGCCAAGAACAGGACTCCTGGCAGAGTGATGCAGCCCTGATCCTGTGCCAGGAATCTGGGGAGAACCCCTCTCTGAGGGAGACCCTGGCTCGTGGGGTACCAGTTCATCACTGTATCTAATCACCCCATCACATCATTTCATCGTGCCAGTTCGAGCTGCTGCTGCCACCATGGGATAGCAGAGCCAGTCTGGATGGGAGGGTGGTTCAGGGCAGAGTACCCCAATGTTGGTCTCTGAGTGGTTGGAGGGTTCATCCTCCCCTGTTCGGAGGTATGCAGGACCCCCAGCCCAGTCTCTCCTCCCTGGTGATGCAGAGCTCCTGATGCAGAGAGACAACATGAGGGTTTGATTTATGAAGTGCATTAGAATCACTTTTTTCCTCTTTTCCATAACAAGCTGTTTGCAGTGGTGCCTGTGTGCTGCCCTCCCTTCTTGCCATCAGCACCCAGGTTTTGGGGGGCATTTTCCAGGGGGAAGAGACCTTCGGCTCAACCTTGAATACTGTACTGTCATCAGACACGGGGAGAGGTGCTTGGTTGCCCCCAGAGACCAGCCTCCCACCCCTGCTTCATGCTGAGGGCGTGGGGTCCTGCACAGACCCTTTCAGGGGCTGTGCCTCCGGATGCTCTGGGTGCTGAGTGTGGGTGACTGCGTGGCTGGGGGCTCGTGAGTGATTAATGAATCCCATAGTTGGGAGTGGGGTCCCTGCTAAGGGCAGTTTGGGGCACCCTGAAAGCCTGTCCAAGCCCCTGGCATCATGGTCCCCCCAGCAGCAAGTGGAGGGCTGGGGTCCCAGTCTCCAGTAGCCCCATCCCTGGTGTGGGTCCCACTCCTGGCCTCTCACAGTGCTGGGATTAGATGTGGCTGCACCAGTACCATGCTGGTACTTGCCAGCATCCCCTTAAAATCTGAGAAAATCTACATTTCAGCAAAGATCTGCCTCATGCTGCAGCCCCTTTCGCCCGCTGCTGAGCCCCTGAGCAATTCATTCTCCCAACTACTCCAGAAGCGATAAAACCAATAGGTCACTTTTTTTTTCTCCTCAGCAGTAATTAATGGTTTAATTAACACTCACGACATCCAATTCCCATTGCTTTGCATGAGCAGCCTCCACTGCTGGGGCCTCACTGTGAACTCTCCGATAACTGGGGGTGGAAAGGGTTAGTCGGGAGCTGGTGGGAGCTGCCGGCTGGAGGCCGCCCATCTGGCCCGGATTTCTTCCGAAGCTGGAAAGTTCTCCTCCTCCTGAGCAGCAGCGGCATATCCAACACGTTCCACAGCCTGCTCTGCTTTTGCACGGGCTTATTTACTGTGTGGTGGCTTTTACAGCCGAGGAAGAACACGGGCGCCATGAGTACAGCCCTTCTTATTTACCCTGAACGATTTTCCAGTGTTTTAACACCAATCCCTGAGAAATTTTAGTTGTCCCAAGGAGAATAGCTGCTTGTAACCGGTTCTAATTACAAGTATGAATGTCAATTAATTCATTTAGCTAATTATCCACTCTCTGAGCATCACGCACCAAAGAACTGTAAAAGACGGGCATATGGTGATGGATCAGAAGGAAGGAGCTGGTGCTGGTGTGCGTTTGCTGGGCAGCCAGGGCTGGGTGTGCCAGGGTGAAGGGATGCAGGCAGTGTGAGAGCTGGGGGAATTACAACATTATGCTAATTGGGCCTGGAAAACATCAACTCTCTCCCTGCAACTTTTGTTTGGAGGCTCGAGCGCGGGTCAAGCATCTGAAGTGTTTCTGATTGTGCTGTTCCCTCTGACTTGGAGGAGTGGGAAGAATCATTTTCCCTTCCTGGAGCAAACCTTTTGATCCTAATCTGTAGCTGCAGAAACAAACAGTCCTAAGGAGGGAGGGAGAGATCCCTGAAGAGCTTCCTGGCCAGGAGCCTCCGTGCTAAAGGTGGGGAGATCTTCTAGAGGATGCTTGCTGCAATCTGGTTTGCAGGGCACCTGGGCTGCTGCGAGTGTGTAGAAAACCATCTTGGTGAGAAATATCTTATTTGCTGTCCCAAAAGAGAATGCTTTAAAGGAAATGTTATTTTCTGAAATAATGAGAGTTAATTGCATCTGGGTGTGCAGAGTTACCTGCAAGATATGAAAGGGGTTGTGCTGTCCTGTCCCTACTCTGAGAATGAAGAATTACAGATTTTATACAAGCAGCTGAGCAGGAAATGCTCAGTGGGGTTAAAGTTCCAAGGCAACAATCTTCTTCCAGAGGGAATCTCCATCACCATAATTGGATCAATCTTCTGGTGCAGTGTGGTGCTGCTTCTTCCATCTCCCAACGGCTCCAACCACCAGTGGGCAAGCACTGCCTTGAGCTGGGCCACCAGTTCCATCCCAGCCTGGCCCAGCCTTCGCAGAGGTATCCAGGTGTCCCACCTCACCTGCACCCAGGGCTAGGGTTCTGATGAATCCATATCCAGCCTAAAACTGAGGTTGCTGAGGCAGGAGCTTTTGCTCTGTTTCAGTGCTTGGTTATTCTCATTTACCAAAAAAAGTGACGCCTTATTTCCTATTGAATTTGCCTAATTACTTCTCTGCTGGCTTTCCAGTGGCAACACTTGTGCTGCCAGTGCCTGCCAGAAGCTTTGATCAAACTCTTGTAGGTCGATTACCAAGATTCACTTATAAGAGTTGTACATCAAATACAAATAGAACAACATCTCCCCCAAACCCAGTAGTCATTATTGTGGTGACATGGTAATTTGCATTTTATTTCCTTGTTTAAAAAAAAAAGAAAAAGTTTTTGTGATAAGCCCTGTTAAAGGTACTTCAAAGGCAGCAGAGCCAGGGAGCAGCTGTATGGGTTGGAGTGGCTCTGGAGAAGTTTGCTGAGGCTCTCCCAGCATGGTGTCCGTGCCCGCAGCTCTGGGAAAAATACGGATATTTTCCGACAAGTTTAACTGAGTGCCTCTCACTGGGGTGGTGGGAGGAGAAGAGAGGGTGACGAGTGGCCTGGGGAGGGGACCCAGGACCTCATTCCAGGGGCTGCTCCCTGGGGAGAGATGAAGGAAGCCGGCAGGACCCTGCTCCGCAGAGCTGTTGGCAGCGCTCCGGTGCCTCCCGCCACGCTCCCTGGCTCTGCAGCCAGCCAGACACATTCCCTCCTGCATCCAGAGCCAGCGTTCAGAGCGCCGGCCATTTTCCAGGGAAGAGCAGATCTGCCAAGCGCTACCTTAAGAAAAGTTATGCATGACCATATTTAAGGAAGCGGGAGGGGGTGTGCGCTGGCCCCGTCCCAGGGCTCCGCGCCAGCCCGGCCTCGACGCCCGCGCCCGGTGCCGGCCGAGCGCGCAGGTGTCCGGACGCTTCTCCTCCGAGCCAGCCATCGCCTCGACACCTCCCGCAAATGCTTAGCTTCTTCTGGCTGAGGTGAGGGCTGTGGGGAGCCGGGGACAAGGGGGGGGAACCCCACAGCTGAGTGAGCGTGAGCCAGTGTCTGGCGCTGCTGCAGAGTTCCACTCCCGGCAGTGGAGCGGTGGCTTGTCCTGGCTTGCATCGGTGCTGGGCAGCTCTGCCAGGGGGAAGGTGTGGAGTGAAAGCCCTTTGTGCCCCTCTGGTCGCCCGGGTGATGCTTTGTTGCCTGTGGGGTTCGCAATGAGGTGTCCTGGTGCTCCACTGCGGTCGGCACTGGCGACTTGTCAACAGGGACGTGGCACCCTCCGGCTGCAACAGGGACAGCGGGGGAGAGTTGGCTTGAATCAGCTTTTTTTTTTCGCTTAAAAGCAGGGACAGATATTTGGGAAGCATGGTCACAGGGCTGTGGGGAATGGTGGTGCCAGGATGGTAGAGGGGTGTACTGGGGCTGGTTGGGGCAGTGTGGGTGGCTGGGTGGCACAATGTTGCACTGGTCTTCACCCCCGTGGTCTCAACTGAGGTGGTCTTGGCCATGGTAACTACCATGGTGGAGGCCACCACGGTAGAGACTACTGCACCACCTGGGTAGTTTTCGTCCTAGGGGTCTCAACCATGGTGACCACCACGGTGGAGACCACCACAGTGGAGACCTCCAGGGTGTAAACCATCTCGGTCTCCACTATGGTGGTTTCCAGCTTGGTGAGCTTGACTGTGGAGGTCTTAACCCCGGTTGTATTGATGTTATGGCAATCTCCACCCTGGGAGTGCCGTGGGTGGCAGGGCAAAGGTGCGTGGGCTGGGTGATGCTGTTGGATGTGCCCATGCATGTGAATTTTGGCCCTCTCGGGGTTTGCAGTTGTGCCAGGGTGACACGTGGCTCTGCTCTCCCCCTGGGCCAGAGCCAGACCTTTGTCCCCTGGGACACTCCCTGAGGGACTTCACCCCTGTGCTGGCAAACCAGCACCAGCCTTCCTGGGAGCCTCACGGGAGCTGCAGAGAGCATCTGGGCAGGGGTATGGATGGGGCTGCGGGCATGGCCGGGGCTGGGGATGCTTCACTCAGTGATGGAGAGGGATGTGAGGGGACTGGAGAGGTCCCTGCTGCGCTCACCCTGAATTAAACTTTCCCATGGGTGATGGTTGTAAAGCCCTGACCCCTCGTAAGAGGAGTCATTCTGCATCTTCCCATTGCCTTTAACCCTTGGTTTGTACTTTCCTGGCCTCATGCCTGGCTTTGCTCTGTGAACTCTAGGGAAACATGATGTATGGTGCCAAAAATACCACTTGCAAGGTGCCCTGGCCTTTCTCCTGGGCTGGCTGCCCTCCTGGGGTCCCACTGAGACCAACTGCAGGGAACCGCTGTGTTTCCTCACTTATGTTTCCTCAACTGTGCTGTGACCCAGCAATTCAGTCCATTTTGTCCCACTGGGTCTCATCCCGGGGACCCAACACCATCCTGATGGGCATGGGGTGATGGAGTTGAGCTGTACTGGGTGTTTCTGTTGCCACTTACCAGTGGGGGTCCCACGGGAAGGGACATCTCCCCTTGCACAAAACCTGCCTGTCTCATCCCTGGGCGCACCAGGGCTTTGCCCCTGCTGGCACTGGGACTGTCAGGCCGGGTCTCGGGGGATGGAGAGCCCTCACTGCCCTGTGGAGATGGCAGAATTTCCCAAAGTAGGTCAGGTTAATTTTTTAACACGTGCAGATTTGCTTGTTACCATGGATATTGCTCAATTATACACCAATAATCCCCCATGAGAACTTCATTGTTGCCGCTTTCCTCCCCCCCATCTTCCCCCTTTTTTTTTCTTCAAATATTTCCGGGGAGGGGTAAGGTTGAGGGGCTGGGGTGGGAGTAGGAGGCAGAGCCAGGCCAGGAAAAATGGGGATTAGGTGTTTGGCAGGCAGCAGCAGGATGATGGGAGAGCTCTGAGGGCAGGCAGGGGTGGCTTGAGGTGTGAGGCTGCCCCACTCTGCCCAAAGCCCCCCACAGCCCAGCACCGGTGACCCCAGTTTCACTCTTGTCCATTCCTCTCATCCACTGCTTGGGGGTGGCTAAAGCAAACCCCCTGCTTCCACTGGGCTCAAGGATTTGAGGTACAATCGCTCTTCTGCATCCTTGCCTGGCATCATCCCAGGGGCTGTGGAACCCAACAGGGTTTACAATGAAGACTTTCAAGCTGGTGGTCCCCATACGATTCCCAAAAAGGCTGGCACCCAGTTCAGCAGCAGAGACCTTCTCTAGAGCTTGTGGGTGTTTTGCTGCTGTGGGACACAGGGAATAGGAGAGCTGTGGGATCCCTCTCCCCTGGTATTTGCAGATTCCTCGGAATGTCTCCCCCACTGTGCCCTCCCTGGTTTGCTCTGTGGGCTCCTTATGCCTTCGGCAGCGCAGAAACTGAGCATGGCAGGAAGCAAGAAAAATATTATACTGGAAGAGATTTTTTCCTAATGCAAACTTTTTTTTTTTTTTTGGATAGAAGTGGGTCACTCAAGGGGTGACAGAGTAAGAGCATCATCGCCTGGGTACTGCATCCCGTTGCCATGGTGACCTGAGGGCTGCATCAGTCAACAGCTTTAAAAATGTGACAGTTGAGTGAGGCTGAAGATTTTAATGAGGACAGACACTTGCTCGCTTAGTTTCGATAACAAATACTCCATAAATACTCACTGACTGGATGGTTCCATGTCTCTGGAGTGTGGCTGGGGTGCTCCCCTTCCCCAGGGTGGGAGTGTGGGCTGGGGCTGCCTGGGAAATAGCAGGGGGATGATGCAAAGCAGACAGCTCTGTTTTCTTCCCCCTCCTGCTAACGCAACCCAGGGGACAAGCTGACACGATTGCCGAGCCAGGAGCAGGTTTGGGTTTCCAAGGAATGTCCCTCAGGCGCTGTCTGCTGTGGCTATGGGGTGTAACAGGACCGCCCCTAGCCACTGCTTGTGCCTGCAATTAGGGAGCAAACCCATTTTGCTAAACAGGACAGTAACCCTTGCACTGGGCTCTTGCAAGGGTGGGTGAGCCATAAGGAAGCTCCCAGGCCTCCATAACAAGGCTGGAGAGGTCACGGGGCTGGGAAAACAAAACACGGTGCCACTGGGGCAAGGGTGGGAGGCTGTGAGAGGCTCAGTGGTGCCATTTACATCTGTAGGTGACCTGAGAACCCTTGTTTTGTACCAATGCTGTGTGATGCCCCAACCTCAGCCCTTGCAAAGGGCTGAGGGTGCAGGAGGCAAACCTGCAGCTTCCACTTTTTTAACCCTGTGCTAAAGTCAGTCAATCCCACACCTTGGGAAAGGAGCTGCTGCCTCCAGCAGCCTGGTTGTACCTGCGTGGGAGAGGGATATGTGCTGGGAAGCTGAAGGCATGCCAAGGGCCCGGCGGTGTTGTGTTTAAAAGCAAACTGTAAATATAAAGCCCCTTCCACTTGTGTTTTGCTGCAGCTCCCACTCTGCCTTTCCTTGCAATGCCACCACGATGTCCAACTGGGACCCAGTCACCATGCATGTGGCCTGGGAGCCTGAGGGCACCCAAGGACACACAGTGCCCTTGTGGAATGCCAGGGCTTCAGAGACAGAGGGGCTGGAGCACAGCACAGTGGTGTTGCTGGCATTGTGTGCTTCCCATTTGCTGCCCCTGGTACCACCCGTGAACAGCCTCAGCCCTGCCCACTGCCAAAAATATGCTCCTGGCTGTCTTGTGACTGCGGCAGTGTCACCACTCTGGCCAGGGGAGCTTCAAGGCACAGTCCTCTCTCACGTGTAGCAACACGGGGGAGCACTGACACAGCATCACTGACGGAGGGATGGGGCATGACCCTGTGCCCTGGGCTCGGTCCAGCACCCTAAAATAGCTGGACTCTTTCATCGCAGCCAGTGAGCACGGGTCCTGACCCCCAAGGAATGGCAGGCACCAGCCCCGGTTCTGCCCTTCTCTGTTTCGGCTCGGGCAGCTCCCTAATAGGTGCTGGTGAGGGGTAAGTGGTGCGGCAAGGGACGTCAGCTTGGGATGTGGGGACAGGGTGTGACAACCCGACACACACACTGTCTTGTCCCTGCTGGAAAACAGCCACTCCCGATCTGCCAGTCCTGCTGTAACCAGAGCCACTCTTCTGCTTTCCAGGTGTCTCTTAAAAATGGTCAAGGGGAATATTGTAGTCCCTGAAGAGATCTTGAACTTCTGTTGCAATGGCCTCCAGGTACCCCCCATGCCGTGCAACTAACCCCAGGGCTCCCCAGTTGTGCCAGTGGCTACTAACCAAGGCAAATGCCATCCTGTGCCAGGAGCTGCTCCCAGACCTGCACCGGCCCCAGTTGCATCTGCTCCCCATCAGCATCCCTGCCCGTGCGCTAGCTACCTCAGGGTCAGAGCTTTTCCCATGGGTAGCAGCTTTTCCCCTAAAATTCAGGAATGTCAAACACCAGGAAAATGACCATTGGGATCTCCAGCCAGGCTGTCTGCTCGCTCTGCAGCAGGCGGCTTTGGAGCTCTTTGCATTGCTGGCTCGAACCCCAGAGCCTGCTGGCTTCCTGAAATAGCTCTGTGGTACTCATGTAGGCGCCTCTGCACGCTGGGAAGCAGCTTGGGAGGTTCACAGAGGGGTTTGGAGCCCACTGGAGGGGCTCTGGTGGCCGAGGCTCCATCTCACTGTGGGATGGGGGGCCCTTTACCGTAGGCTTGGCTTGATGCACTCGCCACCGTCTCCGCTGAGGCGAGGCTTGTGCTGTTCCTGGGATGTCGTGTATCAGTAGCTATGGAAACAGAGGTTTGACCCGCTGGAGAAAAATGCTATTCTGAGAGGCGGTGAGCTCAGGGTAGTCGGGAAAGCTTCATTTTCAGCATAAACCGGTCTTTGAAAGAATCCAGGCAAAGCAAAGGGCAGAGAAGCTGCTGCAGTGGGACTCTTGCAACAAGTGCTGTGAGCAGGAGCCGCAGTGGGAGCAGAAAGCGGAAGGAAGGGCTGTGACGAAGCCCAGACAACTCTTTGTGTCTCCTTAATTACTCACTGGGCTAACTGAGTTCACCCCTTGTGTAACACGACTCACTTGACATCTCATCAGCTATTTTCCTTGCCAGCACCGCCACAGTAGCTGCTTCTCTCTCCCATCCTGCCTCACACCGGGGTGCCAGGGGAGCTGCTCTGTGCCCAGCAAATGGCCAAGCCAACAGGGAACATATTTTACTGCCCTGGATGCTTCTCCTCTGCTGCTTGTACCACATAGCTTTCAGTGTTTTCTTTGGCAAAGGGGGGTGTTGGTGGAAGGTGTGGAACACTGCTACATACCCAACCTCAGGAGAGTGAACCCAGTCTTTGCTGCAGCACCCTAAAAATAAAGCTGTTAGGGGAGAAAAATTTCTTCACAGAGAACTGATTGACTTTGGGAGGGGTTTTGCATAGGTTTTGGGAGGAAGCAGTGGGGTTTGGTGATAAATGGCCTGGAAACCATGGAGCTTTTTTTAGAGGGATTTTTTTCCTTTTGGCTGTGGGAACTATGTATTTGGCAAGGACTGGGTGGATTTTGGTGGTGTCCAGGGATATGCAGGGCTGGGGTTCTTCTGGGTCAGTGAGGGGAGTGGGCATCATGGTCACTGCTGTCTTGGGGGTTTGGTTAAAATGGAGCTCTTGTCCCACCAGGGCTCAACCTCTCCACCACGTTCCCAGGAGCCAGGGGAGCGGGAGGAGGCACCAGGGGCCATGGCGAGCCCCTTGCCTGCCCGCAACCCCACGGAGGTGCAGATGAGCCAGCTGGTGCTGCCCTGCCACACCAATCACCGCAATGAGCTCAGCACTGGCCAGCTGCTCAAGTGGATCGACACGGCCGCCTGCCTCTCCGGTAAGCCATCCTCTCCCTCTGGAGCCATCGTCCTGCTGGGCTGGGAGGGAATGACCAGGCAGTGTCCCCAGGAGCCAGCTTATCAGCAGCATGCCTGGCAGTCCAGCACTGTCCCTCAGAGTGACGCCAGCTGGGGACCCCACATCATGCCATTTTGCTGAGTAATTAGAGAGCAAACAAGAAGGGGAGGAGACGTGCACTGCAGCATGCATGCTGGCTTAGGAATGGATCAAAATCCACACCAGCTTCTTTCAAAATGCTGCCCTTTTCCTTGCCTGGTATGCAGGGCATGGTGAGACCAGGCCAGTGACATCCCCAGCATCCTAGCAGCAGCCAGAAGGGAATGAGCTCCTCTACTCAGCGGGAAGTGATGGAGCTCACCAGCTTGGCTGCCCCACCAAGCACAGGGAGGTTATGACAGGAAACAGGTTCAATTCTGCAGTTTGATGAGGTTCCCACAGCAGTTTTGCAGTTTGAGGTTCCTGGAGTCCCAACAGAAAGTGAGACCGGCAGAGCAGCTTTAAAATATTTGCTGTGTGTGGGGAGATGGTATCGGCTGCTGGAGCATCCCCACAGCTGCAAACACATGAAGGGAAGGCAAACAGCAGGACAACGTGCCTCCCAGTTATACTCGCAGCACACCCTCCAAACCTTTAAACATCTGCAAATCCATGCTGCTGTGGGAGGAGAAACCCCAAATCCCACTCTTGTCCCCCACAAATGCAGCAGTGGACATGAGCAGGGAAGGGGTGCTGGCTGGGGTGTCACCAGTGTAACCAACCATGGGGCAAAGGAGCACACTTGCCCCTCCAACCCTCGACGTGTCGCTGCAGGTTGCTGATGCAGTTTGTTTTTCCCTTCCAGCCGAGAGACACGCTGGCTGCCCGTGCGTCACAGCTTCTATGGATGATATCTATTTTGAGCATACCATTAGGTAAATACTTGGTGCTCCAACAGGGCATGCGCAAGGAAACGGAGGGTTTTTTCCCATCTGCTGGGTGCAATGTGGACAGTGGGGCTGGAGCTGGAACAGGCAGCAGCATGCTTGGGAGAGGAGGAGATGTGGTGGCAGTGCCAGGCTCACAGGCCAGCCAGGGATTGAGGCTCCATCTCCACCGCAGGGCTGAGGACTGACTGTCTGCTCTGATTTATCCTCTGTCTGGGTGCCTGGAGAGCTCCTGCTGGTTTGGCTTCCCGGTATTTCCCCCAACGCCAGCTCCTCCCTGGCTTTGTTTAAGAAGCAACTCTGATTTAGTGCTCTGGAAAACTCAAATCTTGCAAATCGTGCCTCTCTAGTGGCCATGTGGGTGGCTGGGGCGTGGTGGGGCTCCCCCACCCACCGGGTGCTGGGGGAGGTGGGACCTCCCTGCACATCACTTTGTGAGATGCATCAGGCTGGGTTTTGCTTGGCCAAACTCCCCTCCCAGGCTTGTCCTGGCAGCCTCTGGGTGCTGTCCCTGCACCCTGACATAGGCAGCCCCAGGGCTGCCGTGTGGCAGGGGACAACATTTCTCGACATCCCTGCCATGCAGTATAGGATCCGTGCAGTATAGGATCCCTTGCAGTACAGGATCCACACTGTCCAACCATTCCCTGCTGTGCAGGTCTGCCTGCTGGTGCAGGGACCAATGTGGGCACCCAGGGCTGGCACTGGGGTCCCCAGCTGTCAACTGATTTATTTCACCCTGGGAAGTCCGACTCACTCTTGGGTTTCACCGTCATTCCCAGGAAATGCTGAACTCCCACTTTTGCCCTCTCATATTGGATGCTGGTGGGTTGGTGGAGATGAGCTGCCCATTGCCCTGGCCTCAGCTCCATGACAAATCCACAGTGTGGGGGCGTGGTGCAGCCCTGATGCCACCTCCCACTGGCAGAAGTGGCACCACTGGGGTTGATACCCTGCCACATGGCTCCAGCTCCCAGGGCAGCTTTGCCTGGGAAGCTTTTCCCCATGGGTTTCGGGAGCAGGATGACAGACGCAAGCCCTGCTCCGCAGCATTACATCAAGCCCTGAAAAGCATTTGTCTCTCCTCAGGGAAGAGTTGGGCACTACTCCAAGGGGTCAGGGAATTTGTGCTGCTCCTGGCTCAGATCCCATTTGCTGTGGTCCAGCTTAAGGCTCCAAGCAAGGGGCCTGGCAGGGATTTCCCGCAGAGCTGTTGGAGGGCGGAGGAGCTTTATGTGG
Organism: Manacus vitellinus; assembly: GCF_001715985.3. Lineage (NCBI taxonomy): Eukaryota > Metazoa > Chordata > Aves > Passeriformes > Pipridae > Manacus > Manacus vitellinus. The sequence goes on along the minus strand of NW_021939546.1, from coordinate 8,082,542 downwards.
TGTTTGTTGTTGGCTCTCCTCCTCATCCAGCTGTTTGTGCTTTCTGCTTCCCTCCTGCTGTGGGGGAGAGGCAGGGAGGAGCTGTAGATGCTTGGGGGCACGGAGGAGACCCCAAAACATCACTGGCTTAAAACTCATCAGCTGTGCAGCAGATCGTCCCCGTCCCTCTGCCCTGCCGTGTGGAAGTGCGGCCTCCCGGGGTTATTGCACGTACCTTTGAGCCAGGCTTTGTGTGGCTTTTATGGCACTGGCTTGTACTGTTTGATAAGGGGAGAGAAGATAAAGTATTTTTCGGGCTATGTATCAACATCTGGGGCTGCCAACATGCCTTCCTGGCCCCCTGCCCTTGCATGCCCCTCACCTCAAATCCATCCGGAGCATCCGTGTGGCCGCTTCCATCGCCTCTAACCCTCTCCCCCCATCTTGCTTTCTCTTTTTGCACCAGCCAGCTGTATCTAAGCCCTGCTGGGCAGCGGGACGGGAGGAGCGGTGTCTGGTACGGATGTTTGCAGCCCTAGAGCAGCCAGCCTAACGCAGCTCTGCCGTGAGTTGGGAGCATTAACCCCACTGACGTGGCATGGCATGGCATGGTGAATGGAGGCTGCTCATGTAACCTTGCTAATGTTTTGGCTTGTCATTGGGCCCAGAGTCTGTGCTGGGGGATGGCTGGAGGCACCATCCCAGCCTCAGGCTGCCCCTGCTCCAGCCAGAGCCAACGTGCAGTGTATGGAGTAGCAGAGATCATTTGAAACCAGAAGTCATGCTGGGGGGGGTAAGGGGAAAGTTACAGCGCTGAAGCTCATGCTGACTCTTCCTTGCTTCTGGTTTTGAGCCCTCTATGGAGCAAACCTACAGTGATGGTGGCAGCATTTATTTTTCCAGGGTTTCCTAGCATTGGCCTCTTTTAGGGAATGAGGAATATTCCTGATTTAATAATGCATTTGATAAGACTGTTTGCTGTGGGTCTCACTAATAAGCTTCATTTGCTCATTTTGTGAGTACCAGTTTGGAGTAGGTTAGGCTGCAGAGCCAAAGTTGTCTGTGTGTTTGCTCTGAAGCCTGCTGAGGGCACAGAGGAGAGCTCCTGGACTCTGCAAGCTGCAGTTTGCTGCCAGCAGATGTTAAATTTAAGACATGGTGCAAAATGCCCCTGGCTGGATCCTGCCTCCTGCAATCTCCCAGTATCCCAAGGTTTCCATTGCTCTAGGGGAGGCCCTGGAGAGGAGGAGGGACAGGAGCAGTCAAGGTACCTACAGCTTTGGGGCTGTGGCTGAGGGCCCATGGGGAGGCCCCACAGCTGCTCCTGTTGTGCAGGACAGTGGATGCAAGGCTGGAGGAGCCGTTTGCTCTGGCAGGAGTGTGCATGTCTATATGGGCAGTGGGTGCCAAGCAAGTCTTTGGCATCTCCTCTGCTCAAGCACCCCAGATCTGGGGACCTACTTGCACACAGCTGCTCAGGGTGACATCTCACCCAGCTGGGCTGGACAGGTGTGGGATCTCATGTCTCAAAGGTGGCTGTCCCTATGTCTTGCTGGCCATCCAGCATGTCCCACAGTCCCAGGAAGCCTTACCACAGTGGACAGTGGGCTGTAATGCTGTGGCACCTCAGTGGGAGCTGCTCGGTGGCCGTTTTCCCCCAGTAACCCCATGCACTTTCTCCTGTTCCTGTTTTTCAGTGTCGGGCAAGTTGTCAACATCAAAGCCAAAGTGAACCGAGCCTTTAACTCCAGCATGGAGGTTGGTGTGTGCCCTTCACCTTCACCTCCTGCCCCTGTCCCCCCTTGCTGTGCACCCACCCCCACCAGCCACACAGCCAAATGCCAAATCCCCAAATCCTCCTGCAGTTCCCAGCTTTGATCCCATATGTGTATCCTCTCTGGCTGGCTCTGTCCAGGGGTGCTTGGTGGGATGTGGGTCCCTGGGGAGCAGAGCAGGCTCTCAGGGGTGCTGTGCCCTCTCCCAGGTGGGCATCCAAGTGAGCTATGAAGATCTGTGCAGCGGGAAGCACTGCAGTATCTGCAAGGCGTACGCCACCTTCGTGGCACAGAGCCCCTCTGGCAGCAAGGTGAGCATGGTGTCTTGGGGGGCTCGGTTGTCATCTGCACAGAGGCAGTAAGGAAATGGCCTCTCTGGGGCTGAGCTGGGACCAGCTTTCCATCAGGACACTTTCTGCACACAGTAGGGTTGATGATCCCTTGTCCCGTGCTTGTGGGATGCAGCGTGGGGGCTCTGCCCACTTACAGTGGGACACACGGTGCTGTAGGAGCCTGAAGGAGCCCTGCCTCCTCCAGCACCAGGACTGCACTGCCCCATCCCCTTTGCAGGTGAGGCTGCAGCCACTGACCCCACAGACGGAGGAGGAGAAGATCGAGTACAGCATCGCCGCTGAGCGCCGCCGCATGCGGCTGGCGCACAAGGACACCCTCAAGGACCTCCTCACCCGCAGCCCCCCTGACACCGGTACCGTGTCTCACAGCCTGGGTTTCCATCCCCAAAATAGCCCTGATGCCCACTGGTGACAATCACCTTCCTCAGCAGGATGCTGATGGGGAACAGTGATGATCACCACGTGGAGGTTTGGGAAGGCCCTGGTCATGGCAGAGTGGGGATCAGCCCCACTATCCCAGACAGTGTGTGAGGTTGATGCAGTGGGAGGGCAGCTGTGAGGAGAGGGGTAAAGGGCTGATGGGATGCTGGTAGTGGGGATCCCACTGGCCATCCAACACGCTGAACCCTGTTCTCTCGATGTGGCAGAGCTGGAGACGCGGGATGGCAATGGGGCAGTGCCGGCGGAGAAGACGCGTGTGGAGAGTGTGGAGCTGGTGCTGCCTCCACACGCCAACCATCAGGGCAACACCTTCGGTGGGCAGATCATGGCCTGGATGGAGAATGTGGCCACTATTGCAGCCAGGTGACCCAAGAGAGATTCAGTGTAGGGGATAGTGTGCCTGGAGGGGACACATAGCCAGGGCAGAGTCTGGCTGGGTGTGACCACAGTTGGGTTGTAGGGACCTTCCAAAGGGATAGTCCCCGGCACGTCACCCTTGGGCGATGCTATACAGGGAGTCCCACAGATGTGTAGAGCTGGGGGACCCCAGGGAAGGGTTGGCTCATTGTCCTTTCTCATGGCTGGCTTTGACAGTTGAAATCCAGGGGTGACATTTTTTGGGGTCCTCTTGGTTCTGACAGGGTTGGGGAGGGTGTGCCATGGGGCCATGGCTGGGGAGTAACACCTGACCCTGCAGCCGGCTGTGCCATGCCCACCCCACACTGAGGGCCATCGAGATGTTCCACTTTCGGGGACCTTCGCAAGTTGGCGACCGCCTGGTGCTCAAAGCCATCGTCAACAATGCCTTCAAAAACAGGTGGGTGCTGGCAGCAGGAGGTCCCCATCCCACCTGGGGGGGTCCCCATCCCACCCTCCTGACGGCTCTCCGCACCCTCACCCCTTCTTCTCCGGCAGCATGGAGGTGGGGGTCAGCGCCGAGGCGTACGGCCGGGAGATGTCCGTCAGCCCGCGGCACATCAACAGCGCCTTCATGACCTTCGAGGTGCTGGACCAGGAGGGCCGGCCCCGCGTGCTGCCCATGGTGGCTCCCGAGCCAGGGGTAAGGATGGGCAGGGATGGCTTCTCTGGAATTCCCTGGACCCCTGGGAATCCCACTCAGCCCTGAGGGGCTCTCAGATTCGCAGCAAAACAAATGCAGTTTTACGATGATGGAAATGAAATTACTCAATCGCAAGTGAATTAAATGGATTGCTCGGTATAACTAATAAAATAAACCACTTACCTGTGCGAGGATGGAGATGTATTAGCCATGCAAGGCTTAACAGAGCATTGCCTGCAAATTCCAGTTCATTTTTTCTATAATTTAGGGGAAGGAATGCAAACCTCTGAGGTTGTTTTTACTTTTCAAAGCATCTTAATCAATAATTTGCTCAGATCCAAATATTTAAGGAAATCTGTCACGTGAGCATAGCAACAAAGCAAACTCAATCTCAGCTTCCCCTGGGCTGATCCTTGCCCACCTGCCTGATTTTTTGGATGCCTTAAAACTAGGATCTCCCTAGGATGATCCCTAGGAAGATCATCTCATGGCCAGAGTCAGGCTCCCTGAAACCTCATATCTGCCTGCTTTAAAACACTGCGCTAGCACTTTCTTCAAAACAGGCTGACTTCTTTGGGGTTTTATTCCCCCAGGAGAGGACATCGGCAGGTGTAAGGGGACATGATTTGTGTTTCAGGGGCTGTTTGCAGCTTTGCAGCCACAATAAGGGTTTTCCCTAATGTGCCAGTGCCCATCATTGATCACACCGTGGTGGCAGTGCCCAAATAGCTCACAATTAATCACTAACCAGCACTGCAGTGTAGCTGGGGTGACAGCCAGTGAGTGCAGGGGCTTTACCTTCCAGCCCTTCCTGCTGCGTATTTTTCCCACTCCCAAAAAGACAAATGATTGAGTTTTTTCCTCCTTTTCCTATTAACCTAATTGGCTTTTCCCATTTATCAGGATGGAGAAAGGAGGTACAGAGAAGCCAGTGCTAGGAAAAAAATTCGGCTGGACCGGTGAGCAGAAAAGCAAGTGGGATGTGGGCATGGAGGAGGGAGGAGAGAGGGGCTCGGCACTTGGGTGCAGGGACAGTCCGGGGGTTCTTTGTGTCCCCTCATAAGGGAAACTGTTCCTTTCCTGCAGAAAATACGTCGTCTCCTGCAAACAGACCGAGGTACCACTCTCTGTGCCCTGGGATCAAAGCAACAAGGTAGGATGCTTCCCTGCAGGAGCCTCTGCCTCCTGCCCAACCTCCTGCCCCTGCTCTTGCCCCTGACATGCTGCCCCTGCCCCAGGTTTATCTGAGCTACAACAACGTCTCTGCGCTGAAGACACTCGTAGCCAAAACAAACTGGGCACTCGCCAGAGAAAAGGAAAAGGTACTAAACCCTGCCCCTTCCCCCTGAGCTGCCCCTCGCCCCCAAAGCATGGGCAACCTGGGGGCTTAGTGATGGGAAACACATCCCAACTGTGCCCCGTGCTCCCCAAGGTGAGGATGTACACGCTGGAGGAGGATAAATTCCTGTCCTTCCGCATCGAGATGTCTGTCTGCATCATGGCCAGACAAGCCTTCTCCCTGCTCTCCAACCTGCGGCGCCGGCACGAGTGGGACAGTCACTATGCGTGAGTGCTGTAGGGCTCCTGGGCACCCAGCCCTTCCCAAAAATCACACCCCTAAATTTAGGGCTTGAGCATCCGTTTGGGCTTTCCTGGGAGCAAGTGTGTTGCCCTGGAGCCATGATTGCTCCTAGAGACCCTCCACTGCATGTCTCCATCCTGACTCTACCTGGGCTAATGGCTGCAGAAAACATTTATTTTGGGTCCCCCCAAATATTTTGGATCTGGTGGTGGGCTGTAAATGTGTAAGCCCCCAGATTTGGGGGGCACAGTGGGGTTTCTGTGACCAGTTGCCTCCCCTTGCAGGAGTGCTGAGCTCGTCCAGAAGGTAGATGACGATGACATGATCTACCACGTGGTGAGCCGGATGCACAGACAGGAGAGCAAGCTGCAGGACTTTGTCATCCTGGCATCCCGGCGGAAACCCTGCAGCAAGGGGTAACTGTCCCTAGCCCGACTCCCTGCTTCCTGCCAGCTGGGCTGTGCCAGCTCACCTGGCCTCTCTCCTTCCCAGGGACCCCTATGTGGTGGCCTTTCGATCGGTGAACACTGCGCACCCACCCCCCCCGAGCTGAATACACCCGTGGGGAGACACTCTGCTCTGGTTTCTGCATTTGGCCGGAGTCAGAGGAGACGAGCAAGGTGGGATGCTGTGACCATGCTGTGGGGCCATGCTGCCCACACCCTGTTGGGGAGGCTCCTTCTTTCACACGTGCCCCTACTGACCATCTCCTGTGCCTCGCAGGTGGCTTACTACAACCAGGCTATGCCAGGGTACCTCAACTATGTCACCACCAACGTGGCAGGACTGTCCTCTGATATCTGTGCCACCTTTGAAGCCTGCGAGAAGTTCCTGCTGAAGAACAAAGAGGACCTGATCTCACGGCTGCGGGACTTCTAGAGCCACAGCACCCTGCTGACAGACGGACACAGATGAAGGGGCACCTCCATGGTGGAAGGGGATGTGGATGGTGGCACCCAGACCATGCCTCCCTGGGGCTTGGGGTGGAGTGGCATTACTGTACCACCTCATCCCTTTGCACTGACGTGTCATATCTTTTCTTCTTTCTTTTTTTTTAAATTTTATTTAGAAATTTTATAAGCTGATGTACAGGACTCGGTTTTCTTGTTTACTTAACGCTACTTGAATCTTTATATGATCCGAAATCTCACTAAACCAGATTTTTTTTTTTTTACTGGTTCTTTGTGGGGGATTACTGGTTCCCTTTGACGTAGTAAAAGAAGAGAGGGGGCAGTGATATGGAGAGAGTGCTCTACCCCTCCCCAGTGCAGGGGTGGCTGGCAGTGCATCCTGCTCTCCCAAGTGCTGCTTCTCTTCCCAGGCAGGGCTGACAAACAGCCCATGCTCCTGCCAGGCTGAAATCCTACCCCATGGGGCTGTGGAAGGAATAGCAATAAAAGTGCATTGAAAGGAAAAATATCCGTATGTGCTCTGGGTGAGTGTCTGCTGTGGGGATTTGCTGTTTCGCTGCCTGGATGGAAAGAATGGAGCAGGGATTGTCCACCCACAGCACGCCCCAGGCAGGTGCCATTTCCCTGGGCGAGGAGAGGGACGGTGCCCCAACAGCTGCTACCTGGGGCTCAGGTGGATGAGGGGGATCCTTTGAGGCAGGACTTCATGCTGTAGGAATGGGGTGTCAGCCGGTGCTCCATGAGAGTGGCTTTTGGGTACTGCCCGGAGGCATTGCTACCATGCCTGGGGCAGACCTGTGGAGCTGCCCCTTTATCCCTGTCTGCTGGGTGCACCAACACCTTGAGATGTAACCCCCAAACTGCCTCAGGGGCGCTGAAAAAGCAAAAAAACAGACAAAGCCAAACTTTGTTTCCCAAAGTCTGAGATGCTCTGAGAAAACCATTGGAATGCAGCAGGGATGTGGAAGTGCTACTCATCAGTCACAGCCCAGGGGACATCTGCCCTCAGCCACAGCCCTGTGGAGAGCCCCTTCCCAGGCCTTCCTGGGTCGCACAGCCAGAGGTTTTCTGATGTAACTGATGTTCTGAAGGGCTTGCTGCCTGCTGGGAGGGGGACAAGCCCCAGGAGCCCTTGGGCATGTAGAACTTTGCTTCCAGAGCCCCATGAACTTAAACCCAAGGATGGGTTTTGCAGAGCTTAACCATGAGCAAGTGATGATGATGCTACGCTCAGGGTAAGATGAGGCCATGGGGTACCAAAAACATGCACAGGGTCTTTTCCAGGCATCCCTGGGTGTTTTTTCCTTTCTGCAGCATCCAGTCCTTAAAAAGGCGCTTTGCTACCCAAATTCCCCACCTATAAGTTTATAAGCAGGAGCTCCTACCCCTCTCTTGCGGCCACTGGCCAGTGGCTCCTAACCCTGGGCTGGCTGTGGCCATAAACCCCTAATCTCTCTCGTATTTCCCATCATAAACATCTCAGCTCAAGGCCTGGCATGGCTCTGCCCCAACCTCCACAAGATAAAGCCATCTCAGGCTGATCATAGTACAAAATATTCAATTTTTATAGAGCCCTCTTATCTCCCAAAACTCAGAGCAATCCTGCCTTTTTATCACCAGGACCTGAGACATCCTTTCTACTTACCGTTAGGAATTGCTGCTGCTTGATTAAGCGGAGGGGATGATGCATTTGCCTGAACATTAAACTTTAGCTGACCTCTCCTTCTCCTTAAGTATTGTGCTTTTTACCTCTGCGAGGCCATGGTCAGCCCTGGCTCTGGCCTGGCTGGGTCCCTGGGGATGATAGAGCAGGAGCGACCTGGGGGTGTGACAGAGCACTACAATGGTGTGAAATGTCTCATGGTTTTTGTACATTTGGGAAAAAATTGCAGTCCTGCAGCACTTGCTGGCCCTCAGGCATAGGGGAGCATGGACAGCAGGACTGTGTGGCTTGGAGCATCCCTGGAGCACCCAGCTCCACTACCTAATCCCACAGCCAGTTCCCAAGGGAGGAGAGACCTGCTGGTGGGTGCATTCAGAGCAACCTGCCCTTACCAGCCTTTCCCAGAGCCCTCCCCACCAAATCCACCACTCCAGGACCAAATCAGCACTCAATCACCATTTTTTTAATTAGCTTAAAAAAAGGGGAGTTACTCCCCTGCTCTGAACAACCTTCCCAGATGTGGCTTCTTTGCACGAAAACACCCAGCTGCCTTGGTGCCCTCAGCTGCTAATTCCTGCATGGAGACAAACGATTTGGGGAGGCAGATCTGGGACCTCAGGAGAATCAGGGCTCCATGGCAGCTGCCCAACACAGTGCCCATCACTGCCTTCCTGTCCAGGATGATGCAATGAAAAAAACCTCACCAGACTGCCTTCCCTGAGCCCCTGCAGTGGACAGGGCTGCTGAAGGATGGAGCAGGAAAGCATCCCAAAAATTCCAAGAAGCTTTTGGAAAAGAAAAGACCATGAAGACAGATGGGAATTTACAGGCCAGCACTCCAGGTGGCATCGAAGTGCCTTCTCCAGTACACTGCCATCATGAGAAGGTTTAAGGACCTGATTTTTTAGATGCCTAAATAAATACATGGAATTAATATATCATAATACAGTGTATATTTATCCATTTTGCAGGGGGAGTGGGATGGAATTAGAAGGCAGCGTCTCTTTTAAGGCCATCCCCGCTGTAATTCATGCCCCGAGGTGATCAGACGAGGGGAGGAGAAAGAATTCTGCAGGCAGCAGTATTGATGGGCTACTCCTAGCAGCTTTGTTTTAATTAATTTCCGAAGTGCTCCTTGTAGTGGATCAGGCAGCTCCTTCAAAGCCTCCCTCCACCCGCTGCTGCCTGTGCTCTCATGCTGTGCCAGGGCGGGGTCTGGGGCAGTGGGGTGCACCTGGGAGCGTCCCTGCTCCTTCAAGCCCCCAGGCTTTTTTGGTTAAAAAGTGCAGAAGCTGTTGCTGCTTTTAAGCAGGGGGGGCTTCCCCCTGACCAAAGGGCCTCTTTGATGCTCACAGCATGGGCAGGCATATTTGTCAGGGCTTTTCTCTTCCCCTTTTTATTGACTTTCTGCTTGTTCCTGCTGCCAGGGGTCAGCTGGGGCGTTGGCTGGACTTTGCCAAAAGTCCACCCAAACCAGCCGGTTCCCAGGTGCTGACGCAGGGCCCTGCCCCTAACATACGAGGCGTTTGAGCTCTGGGTTTGCAGCCCTTTTGGGTGTGTGGTGGGGGAGCTGGGAAGGGCTGTGCCAGCTCCAAAGCTATTCCTGAGTAAGCGGGTTTGTGAACCTGAACTACATTTGCCCTGTGTCCAGTAAGGTTAGAGCAGTAACTGCAGCTCAGCACTGAATTTGGAGGTGTCTTGGCTGACATGGAGGGAACTGTCCCCATCCAGGACACCATGCCGACCGACATGGAGCCCTCCAACACCATCAAACTGCTGCACCTGCTTTTCCTCTCCACCTCCTGGGGAATGCAGATCTGGGTGACCTTCGTGGCCGGTAGGTTGGGGTCTGTGTGCACTGCTGTGGCTCTCCGCCCAGGTGGGAGGCCCAGGGAAGGGGGCTTTGCCCCAGGACCTACCAGCTCTCCCCCCTTGTAGGGTTTGTGATGAGCAGACACCTCCCTCGCCACACCTTCGGCTCCATCCAGCGCAAGCTCTTCCCCTACTACTTCCACATCAGCTCCACTTGTGCCTTCCTCAACCTGACTCTGTTTGCCATGTGCCACCCCAGCAAGCGGCTCAGCGAGGAACACACGACCCAGGTAGCTGCCTCCCCCTCTCAAACACGAGCTGGCTGAGCTCAAACCCCTTCCTCTGCAGGGTCCCGCCCTGCTCTGCTCCACTGAGGCTGGTTTGCACACGATGCGAGCTCCACACGTGGCTCTGGTTAAAGAAGCCAGTTAGCACCCAGATTGCAGCGAGCCTTGTGTGCGAGAGGGGCTGGGGGGGAAATTTAACCCACAACACGTGTGGGATGTTCACGGTGGGCTTTGCTCCCCCGCAGATCATCCTCTTCTTCATTTGCATCGCTGCTTCTGTGCTGAACACACAGTGGTTTGGGCACGTCACCTCCGACATTGTGGCAGACCTGCACCTCGTGGAGCGCAGCCACGGCCTCGGGCAGGAGGTCGGGCTGGTGGCCAGCGAGTCCCGCAGAAACCTGCGAGCCTCCAACCCCAGCTACAGGCAGCTGTGCCGGCAGTTCGCCCTCTACCATGCTCTGTCCTCCCTCTGCAACCTCTGCTGCGTTGTGTGCAATGGCCTGAGCCTGTACCACCTCGCTGTCAAACTCTCTGCCCTGTGAGGGCAGGACGCTGCGAGGCGATCGATGGCTGCCTGGCCAGAACCGACATACTGTGAAAAGGGAGCCATCCTGCTGCCTTGCTGTGTAGTAACCCTGAGGTTTGGAGATTAAATTGCAGCATCCTCAGGTGGAGATACTCTTACTGTATTTGTGCATGGTGCAGAAATTCAGGAATAGTGAAACGAAAATGCTTTCTCTGAATCTGTCTGAAGGCAGCCTCTATGATCTAAGCAGGAGTGTTTATGGCTGAACAGCTTTCTAATGCCCTCTGCATTAGCTGTGTCTAAAGCTGCAGTGTATTTCTGCAGTCACAGAGAGACTGCGGAAGAGAAAGAAATGAGAGATTTAGAATTACTTTTAATTAAAAGCTGAAAGCTAATACACAAGCCCTGTATGTTGGCTGTATCAGTTAGTGTAATGGATAAGGCTGTTACCTTGGTGTTTACAATTACTGTTTGCCATTCTCTTCCAGTATTTCATGAGGTGAGAAAAAATATTGTCTCATTCATTAGGCAAAAGTCATTCTAGTTAAAATAGCCATGTTTATTCCAGGTTCTGTAGGACAATCAGTACAGTAGCAAAAGGGTCAGTAAAACACAGCTCCAAATCAGGAACTCTGCTGTACCTTGGCCAGCAGCAGAGCCAAGCAGTGACAAAACAGCAGCTGCTGGATCCCAGGCAGGGACTTGATTGCATCCACCCCGCTGCAACAGGCAGGTATTGCCCTAGCCCACTGCTGTTAAACCCCAGCAACTACAGCCCACCTCCGAGGAGATCTGTGATTCTTCACAGGTAAGGAACTACATTCCCAGCTGCTGTTGCTGAAACCACAGCCAGTGTTTGGCACTGCATCAGGTTTATTTCAAAACCACATGCAGCCTATCATAGAGGAGACCTTCTGCAAGCCAGCTGGGTTTCTTTTTAAACAAATAATCCCCTCATGTAAGCCCTTTATTCTCCTATGCTGCTTTCCTGGAAGTTTCCCCATGTGCCAAGATTATTTCTCTTCCCTGAAGTGTGCAAGGTATTTTTGTTCAAGCAGAAGTTTGCAGCCTGTAGCTGGGCTAATGAACAGCAACCTCTTGCACAGGATTCCTCGTTTCACTCTTGCTCATTACAGTCGATGCACCTTCTTACCAGAGAAGTATTTCTTAGAGAAAGGAGAACACTTCGCAAATACCAAAACTGTTGGAGTCCCGGCCTTTACAAAATACCTGCAAAGATTAAAAGGAGTCCTTTGCTTCCTTGTAGCTGGCCAAGTGTCCTGCAAAGCGAGTGACTTCCACCCTGCCCCATAAAGACTGACCCTCCCAAAGGCCAGTGATGAGCTTTTGTGCTGATTAGCAGAGCCTCTTGGAGTTGGGGCAAAGCACATCTGAGGAGGAGTGTTCTATGAGTCAACTCCTCTTCCAACAGCTACTTTTAATTAAAGCAGCTGTTATTCTCCCTCTGGAAGGAGGTTTCTCTTGCAACTGCCCTTAAAGCCTGAAATCTGAGGGCTTGTGTATGCTGCTGAATTTTATGGAGTGACAGCTCAGCCAGAGCCCGTGGCAGTGACCGAGATCCCGCTCCCACTGCGACAGCCCGCACTGTGGGGCAGCTTCCTCCAGCTACGAGATGGTGCAACTCAACAGCACAGGCTCCACAACAACTTTTTGGCTTTACAAACAGCAAATTCTTCTCTCTCAGTAACTGCACAACACTTTAAAGCCAGTTTCACTGGGGAACAGTGCTGCACGCTGTGTCGGGGGCTGCTCACACAGCATTATGAACAGTGAGAGCATTGTTAACCTTCAACATGCTCTTTATAGGCTGCTGCCTTTTTTTTTTTTTTAAAGTAGTACTGTGTAGATGGGATCTGGAACAGCCCTTTTGTGCCACTCAGCTGTGCCCAGCTCCCGTTCCCATCTTCATCCAGACCTGGAAAGAGTTGTTCATTTTTTTGGGGGCGAAAACATATGTAAGTCACTAAAGCCAGACACAAAATCCATGCAGCCTTACTGCTTTATACCTTTAAGACCAAGAACTATCAAATCAGAGAAGACTTAGAACTAATAAAGAATAAACGGGACTTAAACCCCAAAGCTCATACTTTTTGCCTTTTTTTCTTTGGACATGGACTGGTACAGCCTCACCTTTCGTGCTGCAGCACTTGTAGTAAAGTGTGTTCTGGGTTCACCTCATACATTTCATTTCTTTCTTCATCTTCAAAATAGAGCTGAAAAAGGTTTTGGAGGATAATTAAATGCCTAAGGTACATGAGGGAAAGTACTGGGCTTTCAACAGTTTAGTAACAGCACACCATTATCAACCAGAGGTTTATCAAACCTCTGTAGCTTGAGCCCACTGTGTCAGGTGCTAAATTCAGTGATGAAGAAACTGATTTGTGCAAATTCCAAGTCTTTCCTGTATAAACCAGCTTAGCTTCTGGCACTAGCAGCAGGAAGGCAAAATACACTACTGGCTGTTCCTGTGCTTTACAGAGAAGCAATCTAAACCTAAGGGCTGCTTTTTAACAGGTGAAATGCAGCAATGTTATGAAATAAATCGCATAGTTTTAAAGGTATTTGAACAAAATAGAGTTGATTTAAGAGATTCAAATCCAGCAACGGTATCTTAGACTGTAAATACACATGGATTTTAATCTGGAAAAGTACACAGTCACTGTCCTTTTGGGCCTGTCTGCTCACTGTACAAAGGGTTGTGCTGCTGCCTGGCACAGGTGACAGTGAAGTGAAAAATGAATAATAAACATCTGTATCCTTCCATGAACCATTTCAGAAAAATTCTCAAAACCTACTGCAGCCACAACCAACTCACAACCTACCTTTGCTAAAGTGTTAATAGAGATATATTACCTTGATGTGATTATGTGCTTAGGTACACCTCGAGTTAGTTCTGAAAATAAACTATTTTTTAAATATTTTCTCATTTGTATTCAGCAGCTCCACAATGCAGTTAAAAAACCAGGCAGCCTATCAGCTTGATGGTCTAAATCTTAATTATCATTACAGAGATGGAATCTAGCAACATCTCTAAACACCTTCTATCAAATACAATGTAAGTGGAAGACAAAAGAACTTTAATTTGCATTAGTGAGTTCTGTCAGCACACCTGGTAAATATTTGTATTTATAAGTGAATGTAGCTCTCCAGATCTTTGTTTCACATCTGTGAATGGTAAACAAGTAAACAAATCATACCCTCAAAGCTGTGTATTTTCTCACTCCAGAAAAAAAACCCAAACAAACCCACAACACAACAACCCTGAAATTGAAGGAAAATCAAACTTTTCACCTCAAGGTTGCTGGGAAGGTATTTTCTTTCTAAATCCCAAGGAGGTAACTCAGCAAACATCACCATTAAATGATCAATAAACCTAAAAGCCAAAATACACTAGGTGAGCTTAGACAGACTGTTCAGCTTCAATCATTTGTGCACTTGCATTTGAATGACGGTAAAAATACATTAGCAAATTAGACATCAGACCTGAAAGTAAGTTTAGATCACTAATAGTGTCTTCCCTTCAAACTCACCACTTTCCCAATGAATCCAAGGCCACATTGTGACTCAGGCTATTGGTTTCAAATTCGAGCAGTGCAACAACAAATTATTTTTAACTTTACATTTTCACACTGAAAAAGATGTCAAAATAAACACCTTGCATTTTGTCTAAAATGGATTTCCCTTCTACTTGGTTCCATCAGAGTGATGAGAATCTGTTTGTGTGTCAGAGGCTTGTTTATTTTGGTACTTGAGGAGTGTTGGAGGCCAATTTGTTCTAAAAATCCATTTCCACTTCCTTTGGTCATGAAAAGGCATAGTGAACACTATCATGTAAGTACTATAACTTTACTGACCTGCTTGCACTGTATGTTAAGTTCCAAACTTAGTAAGAGATCTGAGGAATATGTATTCCAGAAAAAAAAAAGAAGTTACAAATTCCAAGTTTGTTTAACATTGTAAGACCAGAAATGGAAATTAATACCAAGAAAAGTAGAATTCCCACCTTGCCAGTCACTTGCTTATAGTCTGAAAGGTCTGCAGCAGTTCAGACAGGCCTGCTGAAAACCCTAAGGAGAACTGTGGGGTCACTGGTGGTTATGAGAGGTCCCTTTTGGAAGCTTTTAATGATTTTTGAACTTTTAATGAGTTTAATAATTTTTAATTTGTTGTTTTGAGATCCCATATTTGATGTGCTTTGAAACAGCACCTTAATGAACCTCTAGAATCCACATGTGTGGATGGGTCACAGATATTACTGGCCACTAATTAATTATAGGTCTAAGCTTGCACTGCAAGCTCCTTTAATCACCCTGGCAAAATGTGTTTGTCTGGGCTATAAATTTATATAAATCACAGAAAAGTTCAGGTTGGAGAGGACCTCAGAAGGTCATCTAGTGCAACCTCCTGCTGAAAAGAAGGGTCAGCTCTGCAATTAGAAATCCAGAACAACTTCATCAGCATGGCAGTGTTTCACTTGCTGTCTGTTCTCATCTGCTCAAACACCTCCCTTATGCAAGAGTTCTGCTGACAGTGCATTTACCTGGAGTTCTCGTGAAAAGCCACAGTGAAATCTGTCTGCTCATGCTCAGGGTACAGAAAGAGGACAGGCCAGTGCAGGTTGCCATCAGTATCTAAGTGCACCTTTGCCCCTGTGGCACTGTCAGAGTGGAACCCATCTAAGGATATCTCAGCCAGGCCATCCGATATTTCCTCTTCTTCATTTGAAGGCTCAAGAACAAGCTTGATATTTCTTTCCTGGAGGAGAGGGAGGGAAAAAACTAAAAAAACAACCAAAAGCCAAACAGATATGGCAGGGAGAATAAGAGCAAAAAATTAGCAGTCTGTAAAAGGTCAAATTGTGTTGTTCTTATTAATGAGTCAGCTCTTAAACATGCCATCAAAAGCTTTCCTGTAGTATCAGACTCAGGGGACTGGTCTTCCCAATAGAATCCAGAACCTCAGCCAGGTATCCAGACACCTCATGAAATGGATGAGGAGAGGTGGCAATCAAGAGGAGCCCACACACTGAGAGAAGAGCCTGAGAAAATGTGTGGAAAGGGATGCATCTAAAATCCTTTTCTTTGGGACCTTGCAGGCATCACTTCAGGGTGCAACTACACACACCAGCTCCTGAGAGCATCCACTGTTTCAGAAAACTGAAATAAGCTCAGCCTTTTCCTTGGAAATCTGACTTTATATAATAGCCCAAAATATTTTAATGTAGCCCAAACATTCAATGAGGTAGGAAAGGATCCTGGATTGATTCCCTCCTCCACCCTATTGAATGGTTATTTTCTATCCTTCCACTGAAGTAACGCCAATGGGCAGCAAAGAAAGCAAGGTTCCTTGGGCTAGTGTGATGCTACAGCCCAGCAGCCAGAGCACTCACAAAGCTCAGTCCATCTCCTAACACTGGGTTTGTATTTTGCATTAGTTGTTACCTGAAATATGGAAACCTGGAAGCTGCAGTCATGGAGATAAGGAGAATTATGGTTTTAACTCATTTTTTTTGGCTCTAGCCCTCAAAAGCCCCTCAAAAGCAAAAGAACAAACTTTTAGAGACAAACAAGAGAGCTCTTAAAAAAAAATCCCAAAGCACACAAAGCCAGCCCCTCTCACTGACCCACCTTTATTGCTGCAAGCAAGATTTCCCTTTGACACTTCTCTTTCTTCTCCATCACCTTTGCTTTCCTTGCATCCCGCTCCTCAGCTCGCTACATGTAAGAAAAGGTTGCACCACGGTCACACACAGCAAGTCAATGCTCATCACTGCTCTACCCTGTCAAGGGGTGGAGAAATCAGTTTGGGTCTCCAGAAGGGTCCTCTCCAGCTCCTTCTCCTACACAGCTCAACACACACCACATAGAACCACCACTCAATTCTCTGTGTGGATATTACACTACACAGAAACCTGTGTGGAGCACTCTTCAACTAAGGACCCCAAAGTGATTCCTGACACAAAGCAGAAGACAAGCACTGCAGATGCCAGACTGCCTTCATATTTACCTTTAACTTGTCAGCTTTAATTCTCATTTCCAAAAGCTTTTTCTCTGTTGAATCTATTTGCAAGCCCTCCTCACACCATGCTATTGCTTCAGAGAAATTCTTCAGCTCCATGTGACAGAGAGCTCCTGGAAGGATTAAGATTTTAAGTCTGGAGTCAGTGTAAAACTACTGCACAAAGTGATGGTTATAAAGACAGCATTAGGCCTGGTGCTTTTGCATTAGTCTTTTTTGTCTTGCATGGTCATGTTCAATCACAGATTTCCAGCAGGTCAGCTGAGAAGAAAATCTAAAATATTTCATCAGTTCTTGTATTATTTGCTCATCTGGTCACAGAAATTATAAGAATTATTCCAGAAATGTCTGTTACAAGCAAAATGTTATCATAATTAATGTTTCAGTATTTGTCTTGTAAGGAAAAATTAAAAGGGGGATTTCCATAGAGTGAGAAATGCTGGGGAAAAAGCACAACCAAACCCCAAAAACTAGTATTATGGAAAACAGGAAAAGTAGGCTGTGCTCTATGGAAACAGGTTCAGTACCTCTTTGACAGATAAAGAAACTGAAGAGCAAAGGACACTATTTTGACTGAAAATCCAAAGCAAAACCCAGAGTTCTGTTTCATGGAGAAACACCAATAACAAAACAAGCGAAGAGATCTCTTACAGTAACTGTAAGACTTTACCTTTCTGAAATGAATTCTGTCCAGAAACAAAGCATGATCCCCACTCACAGTAATATAAGGTTTATAAGCACAATTATTAAACACACAGAAATGTGCAAGGAAACAAAGCAACATCTAACAACAGTTTGTTACTTGTAACATTAACGGTACAATAAGTAAAGCTAACACGTGCCAAGTGTTTTGGAACCATGTTTCCTGAAGCAACAAGGCCTTTAACTCTTACCTCTTATGATTGCTTTGAGATGGGTGGGCTTTAGCTTTTTGGCTTGTGTGGCGTCATTGAGAGCAGAACGGTAGTTACCTACAAAGCAAGTAAAACTGCTCAGAACCTTGCATTTATATTCAAAATCCAACCAGACACCGAGGTGACAAAACAGTTTATGCAGAAACCCTATAATTCACTGTTTCTACAATCGCTGTGAGGTGAGAGGATAAAAAGGAGTAACCTGGGGGCAAGAAGTGAAAGGACAGGGTTCAAACACAGGTGAGGGATAAGTAACATTGCCCTACTGCAACACACAACAGCATTAAAAAGCCAAGAACACCTTCCCTGCTGTGCAGACGCTGTTGGTAGAATGGGTGGTAGCTGTAAGAGATCAGCTTTGTGACCACCTGAGGAACCTGGACATATATAAGTCCATGGGACCTGACAAGATGTATCTCAGGGTCCTGAGGGAATTGGTTGATGTAGTTGCCAAGTCACTCTCCATGATATTTGAAAAGTCATGGCAGTCAGGTAAAGTCCCAGGTGCAAAGGGAAACTTTGCACCAATTTTTAAAAGAGATAGAAAGGAGGACCCTGGGAACTACCAACCTAAGGCCTCACCTCTGTGCCTGGGAAGATTATGGAATAGATCCTCCTAAAAGTTGTGCTAAAGTATATGGAGCCCAGAAAGTCAACCATGTCCTGGGCTGCATCAAAAGCAGTATTGGCAGCAGGTGGAGGGAGGGGATTCTGCCCCTCTGCTCTGCTCTCATGAGATTCCACCTGGAGTGCTGCATCCAGCTTTGGGGTTCTCAGCACAGGAAAGACATGGACATGTTGGGTCCAGAGTAGGCCACAAAAATGATCAGAGGGCTGGAGCACCTCTCCTATAAAACCAGGCTGAGAGAGTTGGGGTTGTTCAGCCTGGAGAAGAGAAGGCTCTGGGTAGACCTCAGTGCACCCTTTCAGTACTTAAAGGGGGCCTACAAGAAAGATGAGGACAAACTTTTTAGCATAGCCTGTTGTGTAGGAAAAAGAGTAATGGTTTTAAACTAAATGAGGGTAGACTTAGACTAGATATAAGGAAGAAAGACATTTTTTACAGTGAGGGTGGTCAGGCACTGGTACAGGTTACCCAGAGATGTGGTAGAAACCACATCCCTGGATCCCTGGAAACATTCAAGGCCAGGTTGGATGGGGCTCTGAGCAACCTGATGCAGTTGAAGATGTTGCTGCTCATTGCAGAGGGATTGGACTAGATGTTCTTAAAAGGTCTCTTCCAACTCAAACCACTCTATGATTCTAAAAACCACTGGCTTAACTCTTTCCTGGAGCCAAGGCTCAAGCAGCAGGTTTTCAGGTGCCTTTTTCTCATGAATAAGCTACTTAGTCTGTTGTATCACAAAAAAAAAAAAAAAAAAGAAAGAAAGAAAGAAGGAAAACGGAGAGGAAAAGCAGCTCTGGAGCGCAGAGCCCCATTCCCATCCCAGTCGTAGCTGGCACAGGTCCCTCACCCAGGTGGAAGTGTGCGGCCCCCCGGTTCGTGAGCAGCACCGCGTTCAGCTCGGGGTCCTCGCACTTCTTCCGCAGCCCCTCGGAGTAGGCGGCGACCGCTCTCCCGTAGTCCTTCTCCTTGAAGTACTCGTTCCCTTCGTTCTTGTACATCCTGGCCAGCTCTGCGGGGACGGAGGGGTGTCAGGGTCTGAGTGGGGGCACCCCCAGAACACGTCCAGCACCCCCAGAACTCGTCCAGCACCCCGCGCTGCGGTGCCCCACTCTGCGGGGCTTGCTCCTCGTCGAAGAGCAGCGACTGCAGGCAGGCGAGCTCGGGCTGCTCGCGACCGCGTCGATGTCGGCCGCGGGCAGCGCTTCATGAAGCATGGGGATGCCTCCAGCTCTGGAATGGATGGGTCACGTGACACACACACACACCACACGCGCCTTAAGGCTTAAGCTTAGCTCGGCTCGGCTCGGCTCGGCTAGGTCCCCGGCCCTGCCGCCTCACTGCTCCGCACGTGTCGGGTGCAGGCGCGCCGGGTACCCGGCGGCGGCCGCCGCAACACCGGGACCGTCGCCCGGCCCGTCCTCTCGCCATCGTGCGCCGCCCGGCCCCGCCTGCGAACCGCCCCCGACACCTCAGGCCCGGCCCCGCGCTTCCGAACCGCCCGGTATCCGACCGCCCCGGCATCCCGACCGCCCCCTTGCTCCGATCCGACCGGCCCCCTGCTTCTTCGACCGCCCCCTGCTCTTCACTCGCCCCTGCTCCATCCACCGCCCCCTCTCCATCCAGACGCCCCCCTGCTCCTTCCGACCGCCCCCTGCTCCATCCGACGGCCCCCTGCTCGTTCCGAACGCCCCGTGTTCTATCCGATCGCCCTCCACTTTAGCCCCGCTCTCCCCTGCACCTTTAGGTGGCACCTGCCTTGGGGATGGATGGCAGGTGGAGCTGATCCCGCCTGGAACAGCTGGGAGGAGGCCGAGGTGATCGTCCCGGCTGGCAGCACGTGGAGAGCTGGGGAAGTGTCTGGAGCACCAGGAGTGGCTGAGGGAGCTGGGGGGCTCAGCCTGGAGAAAAGGAGGCTCAGGGGGGAACTTCTTGCTCTCTGCAACTCCCTGAAAGGAGGTTGTAGCCAAGTGGGAGTTGGTCTCTTCTCCCTCGTAACAAGTGACAGGACAAGAGGAAACGGCCTGAAGCTGCACCAGAGGAGGTCTAGATTGGATGTCGGAAATTTTCTTCACTTAAAGGGTTGTCAGGCATTGGAACAAGCTGCTCAGGGCAGTGGTGGAATCACCATCCCTGAAGGGACTTAATGGACGTGTGGATGTGGTACTTGGGGACATGGGTTAGTGGTGGGCTTGGCAATGCTGGGTTACTGGTTGAACTCAGTGATCTTAAAGGTCTTTTCCAACCTAACTCATTCCTTGATTCTATGACAGGGGCATCGCTGTTGCTCGTGATCTCTCATGACCTTGGAGCTGCAGGACAGGGCAAAGTGATTCCCTCCAAGGAACTCCCAGTGCAGGAGAGGCTCATGGGGTGATGGCACCAGTCAGAGCCACTGGGATGGTAGCATGCTGTTCCTCATGGGAGCCCCCGGGCCTGGCATGTGCAACCTCCACCCTCATGGACCCTGTGTATCTGCAAAGAGAATACGCAGAAGAAAGGGTTTCCTTTCTCTCCCTCTTAAAATCCCTTGTGCTGAGAACTTGGCACATAAAAAGGGTGAAGGAAGGTCTCCTATCCCACTCTGCAGCCCCAGCCTTGTGTGTGCTCAAAAGAGGCCTGGGCAGCGAGGGGCTGACCCTGCCAGTGCTCCCACAGCCACGCAAGGCTACATGTGCTGGTAAAAGCAGCTTGCAGGGACCTGTACCCAGAGGGAGGAACATCCCCAGCCCTGTGGGGGGAATGGGGGCTGACTGCTGCTCAATCTCAGCACCCAGCACAGTTGCAAGACACCACGGCTGGCTCTAACATGAGCTGGATTTGTCTCTGCTCACCCAGAGCCATTGCCAACATCCTGCATGTCCTTGAAAAGGAACCAGGGCTGTTCAGATAAACCTAGTGCAGCAAAGATGAGATATTCAGAGACAAGGAATTTAAGGGACTTGCACTTTACTCAGCAACTCAATGACACCCTCCTTGGTGAGGAACAAAACCTCGCCAGCATTCTGATTCCAAACCTCAAAGACTGGGGGGTCCTCGCAAGCCCTCTTCCCAGCTATGACCACGTAGGGATAGCCCAGCTTGTTGGCATCCTTCAGCCTTTTGCCAATGGTCAGCTGTGTCCTGTCATCCAGCACTGAGTCACCGGCGAGGTGGGGCAGCGCATTGGCCAGGTGGTCATACACCTGCTCCAGCCGCACCGCTCCCTCCTCCTCCTCCTTGCTGCCCCTCTTGGGGGGGATGAAGCAGAGCTGGTAGGGCGCGATGAGGCTTGGCCAGCGGATGCTGTCCTCTGTGGAGAGCACCTCGATGGAGGCCGCCAGGATACGTGTGACACCCAGGCCGTAGCACCCCATCTGTGCCAGCTGGGGTTTGTTCTCAGGGGAGGAGAAGACGGCGTTGGAGACCGAGGAGTACTTGGTGCCCAGAAAAAATGTGTGCCCCACTTCAATCCCTTTGGTCTCGGTGAGCCTCTCCCCGCACGTGGGGCAAGAGGTTTGCTCCCCGTTTAACGTCTCCACGTTGGCCGCAAAATGTCCCTCTGGGCACAGCACGAGCCTGTCCTCGCCAATGTCTGCCGGGAGCTGGAACTCGTGGGATGTGGTGCCGCCGATGCTGCCCGTGGCTGCCCGCACCTTGACAAAGGGCAGGCCCAGGCGGCTGAGGAGGCGGCAGTAGGCATCACACACCTGGTCGTAGGTGTGCCGAGCCGCGTCCTCGGAGGCATCAAAGGTGTACATGTCCTTCATGTAGAACTCCCGGCTGCGCAGCAACCCAAAGCGGGGCTTGGGCTCGTCCCGGAACTTCCTGGTGACCTGGTAGAGGCGCAGCGGGAGCTGCTTGTAGGACAGGTTGCTCTGAGAGGCCACCAACTCCGTCACCGCCTCCTCGTGCGTGGGGCCCAGGCAGTAGCTGTGGTTGTGCCGGTCCAAGAGCCGGAACAGCTCCGGCCCCATCTGGTCCCAGCGGCCGCTGGCGCGCCATGGCTCTGCCGAGCTCAGGCTGGGCAGGTTCAGCTTCTGCCCGCCCAGAGCCTGCATCTCCTCGTCCATCACCCTGACAAGCTTCTCCATGGCGCGCACGGTGGGCGGCAGGTAGCAGTAGCAGCCGGGGCTGGCGGGGTGGATGAGCCCCCCTTGCAGCATCAGGCGCTGGCTGCGGCAGGTGGGCTCCCCGGGCCGTCCCTCCCACCCCCCTCACTGCCCACCGGCAGTGACAGGGGGCTGCGAAGAGCTCGAGAGCAGCAGCCACCTGGGCCTGCCCAGGGCACTGCTGTGCCGGGGCCTGATGGGTTGGTGGGCGCCCAGCACCGGGAGACGGCATCTTCTGACCAAGGCCTCCATGGTGGTGCCGGAGGGGGCCTGGAGCCTGCAGATAGAGAGCAGGACAGAGCAGGGTCAGCACTGACCGTGCCCACCCACGGGCAGCACTGCTGGGACACTGCAGGATGTGCTGCTGTCTGCAGCCACCCTGAGCACAGAGGTAACCACGCACAGCTGCACACGCATCCAGGTGCACACACCCGCACACCTTCCGGGATATACAGGTACCCTTACACGGACACGTGAATGCATCATGGGCACACCTGCACACCTACATACACGTGCACATGCACCCAGGTGTACACACGTGCACGGCCTCCAGGCGTACAGGTACCCCCTCATGGATACGAGTGCTGCACAGGCACACCTACATGCATTCACACCACCCCCCCACGCACACCTTCTGGGAGATGCAGATACTCCTGCATGAATACGTAGGAACGCTGCAAGGGCACACCTGCACACATGTGCACATGCATGCACACACACAAAAGCATCCCCCCCGCATGCCTTCCGGGTGTACAGGTGCACCTACATGGACACATGGGAATGCCTCATGGGCACACCTACACACCTGTGCGTGCACACACCCACACCCACACCCCTGCACACACATCCGGGTGCACACTCTTGCACGCCTTCCGGGATGTGCAGGTACCCCTACACAGGCACACCGACCCGTGTTCTAACACACACCCGTGTTCTCACACCGACCCATGTTCTCTCACACACCCGTGTTCTCACACACCCCCGTGTTCTCTCACACCCCCGTGTTCTCACACACCCCCGTGTTCTCTCACACACCCGTGTTCTCTCACACCCCCGTGTTCTCTCACACCCCCGTGTTCTCACACACACCCGTGTTCTCACACACCCGTGTTCTCTCACACACCCGTGTTCTCACACCCACCCGTGTTCTCACACCCCCGTGTTCTCACACCCCCGTGTTCTCGCGCACACCCGTGTTCTCGCGCACACCCGTGTTCTCACACACACCCGTGTTCTCTCACACACCCGTGTTCTCACGCACCCCCGTGTTCTCACACACACACCCGTGTTCTCACACACTCGCACGTGCACGCGCGCGCACTTACACCCGCGGGCGCGCGCGCCCGGCCCCGCCGGCGCAGCCAATGGGAGCCCCTCCCTCTCACGTGGGGGATACTCACGCGCCCCCGGACGTGGGCGGGGCGCCCCGCACTCTATGGTTCCGTCGGCGGGGCGTGGGCGCCCCTGCCGGCCGGGAGGCGCGGCTGCAGCGGCGGGCGGTGGGGCGGGACGGGGACAGGGACTGGCACCGCCGGGATTCCTAATTAAACCCGTCTTAATTAACAAGAGCTTGGGAAACTGAGAAGATCCTGACGGCTCATGGGAGAGGCAGCCACTGCTGGCTGAGAGGGATAGGGGCCGCTCGTCCATCCTGCCCTCGGGAGAATCGACCTCCATCATCTCAAACAGCATCTTCACCAGCTCTGTCCTCTCCCGGAGGCGAAGGCTCTGGAGGGCTTGGTCACCTCCAGAGTATGGTTATGGAAGACCGACCTCAGCTCCAGCTGCAGGTGCCGGCTGGGAATGTCTCATCTTTCCTAACTCACGGAGCCACATTGCCCACTTGGATGGCCCACCTGCAGCACTCAGTGGCGAGTGTTTTCTGGGTTGTGAGCCCTTTGTCCCTGAAGAGCTGCAGTTCGGGAATGGCATCACCCACGTCAAACTCCATGGCTTGATCCAGGAGTTCCATCCACCGGGAAGAGTTGTTACACAGCAACCACTCTCATGTAATAGTGAAAAATAATAAATAGAGGCAGGGCAGGACAAAATGGATCCTTGAAAGCAACAAGCCCATCTGCTCCCCCTTCCAGGCTCAGTCTTCGGGGCAGCAAGTCCCAGTGTGTTTAGAGACAACCACTTGGAGTGTGCCCGAAGGAGGGCTGAGAATCAAAAGCCTTTTTCTTATCTCATTTCAGCTTTCTGCTGTCCAGTCTGGCAGACAGACATTGCCTAGCACCTGGTGACCTCCACACTGCACTTTTCAGCCTCCTGCCTCAGCTCAGGGGGAGTTAAACACCTCTGAGAGCAGCTGTAAGCACATAATAAAGTACTCCACTAGAGGAGGAGATTTCACAGGAGTTAAATTATCCTGTTTAAGTATAGAAGAGTAAGAATGAATCCTTATTTTATTTAAAGATGTGATTTGAAGAAATCTTCACGATTCTTCTATGATGGGAAATCCTCATGTGCACTCCTGTTTATAGAGGGCTGGAAGTAGGCACGTTTTTGATGCTCTTGCATGATTTAGGAGCATTAAAGTCATTAAAGAGTTGAGCCAGTTCTGTGAGGTGACTCAGCATCTTGTGTGCCTGGAGGGACCTGTGGAAGTCCCTCAGCAGCTCAGTGCCAGAGCTGGGATCTGGCCCAGGTTTCCTGGCTGCCAGGTAGCAACTTCCCTCCCAGAACAGCCTTCACTGGTTTTGTCAGGCAATTACTTCTTCCTACGTGTTTCCCACCACAATTAGACAGGCAATGCAAATGCTGTCTGGGAGAAGCGCTGTGGCTGCCTGGGAGGCTGGAGGAACAGGATGGATCCCTGCAGGATCTGCTCACACCTCTGGACACCCAGCACACTGTGCTGGCCTCAATCAGGACTTACCTGCACCTGCCAGCTGAGCTGTGTGTCCCACAGGACCTCCAGTGCTACATTGCATATCCCTTTGGCCACCTCCTCCTTGCCCAGGAATTGGAAGATTTTCACTAGGCAGTTCAGGATGGGAGGGTTGTCTCCATTTCTATTGCCTGTTGGAGCCAGAGAGGTGAAACACATTTTCATCAGTGACTTATTGCCTGCTGTGCTGATCAAAGGGACAAAACCATCTTGGATTGATTCGCTGGGGCAGCATTTTAACCAGGAGGGTTTAAGGCTATTCAGGAGATGTGGGGAAAGCTGATCTCTTATTAAATCAGCAGACAGGACTGAATGCAGGGCTCAGCTTGGGGGTTATGTGCCTGAAAGCCTCTCTGTGATCCTTATTTTTTCCAGCTGTGCTGGGGGAACCTAATAAACGTACTGCTGCCCCTGCAGCCTTTCACCAAACTGCTCACCCGCTGCTCTGCCAGGGCTGATTTATGCCATTGGGGCCAAACAACAGTGGCCTAAGGGGGGTGTGCCGTGCACATGTCTGTCTGGAGCCTCCCCTCTTTGCCCTGGGGGATTTCCGGGAGGAAAATTGCTGAGGATGGGGGGAAGATGAAGGAAAGACTGAGCAGGCAGTGGAAGCTGTCTGAGATCAGTCCCTGGCACAGTTCCTCGCCAAAGTGATCGGAGGGTCTGTGTGAGAGAAGCCACAGTCCTAGAACCCCACTGAGTGGTGGAAAAACCCCTTCCCTTTCCAGTAGCATCCCCAGGGAGCACCAGGCCAGGTCTAGGTAGGAGAAGTCAGGGAAGGCAAGAGGCCAAGTCATTCAGTGGCTGAACCTCTCTGCATCCTGCAGAGGATTTGCAGTCTGGGCTTTGGGTTGGCACAGAGAGATGGCACATCCCATCCAGCCCTGGATGTGCTCTTACACAACCTGTAGGGTCTGTGAGCCCTGTGCTGGCTCACACACCTGGCTCACTAATGTCACCCCCTCCAGTGGTGTTACTGTAATTGCACAACTGCAGGACAACATTTTTATGCCCACTGGAGTGGTGGTTACAGGTCCTGTCTTTTATTTGCCCCTGGTGAAGTTACTGGGGGATACAAAATTACTGCACAACCTCTGCATCCTGGCAGCTATCCAAGGTAACCTTTGGGTGCTTTCAGACAGCTCCCCCTGAGCAGACAACAGTTTCAATTACAACCAGGATCCCTGCTGTTTTCCAGCCCTGTCTCCACATAGGAAGGGACATTTCCTGGGGAACCACGGTGCTGGGTGCCACAGTGATGGCTGCCATGGCAAGGGCTGCCACCATTCCCGCAGTCCTTGGGGATTAGAGCTGCCAGGATGTGGCTGCAGGCAGTCCTGGGGACATGGGCAGTCAGGGACATGGGCTGCACGTGTGGGGAGAGCTGAACTTAGTGACATAGCTCCCCTCCTCTTCCAGACTGTCTGTGCCTGCTGGGAAGCAGCTTCTTGCACAGGAACCTTTTGCACATGATGGTCTGGGACACCCAGCTCAAGCTGGGAGCACCCTGGGGTGGAAGCCTGGGAGGTGGACTGCTCACACTGAGCACCCAGTGCTGAGCACCCATTGCAGAGCACAGGCTGCCCTTAGGCAGGGAAGCTTGGCAGGAGCTCAGCAATGACCACATTACCTCTGCCTGCATCCTCAGGCCTTTGCCCTTTTCAAGGGATGCTTGGACAGCCCTTCCCATTAGTTTTGTTCTGCTTCAGCTGCAAGCAAGCAGATGCACTTCATGGATGAGAGCAGCTGAGTTTGAGTCCTTTTAGGTGCCAGGAGCTCCTTGTATCCTCAAAAGTCACATTCTGCTGCTTGAAAGCCAGTTTTTCCTCTAGCAGCATCAGCAGCACATTGCAGAGCCTGTTCAGGTAGGAGCCTTTGCCTTAGTACCCATTCCTGGAGCTGTATTCATCTTGGCAGCTTCCCCATGGAGAACCAGAACAAAGCCTAAAGGGCTCAAAGCCGACAGGGAAAGCTTTAGTCTGAAATAGTCCACCTTGGCTAGGGAGGAGCAGCAGGAAGCCACGTGGATTTTCTCCTTTATCCAGAGGAGTGAGGAACAGGCAACTTGAAAGAGGTCAAGGATGAAAACACCTTCTTAATTGGTGGGGATCACATTTGAGTGGGGAGGTTGTGACATGGCCGCCCTTCACTGCAGCTGGTAGTAGGTGACTGGTGAATGTGCTCAAGCCCACAGAGATAATCGACTCTTTATGGCCCACTGTGGCCAGAACTGCTGGTGGAGGGGACTGGCTGGGCTATGACTGGTT
The DNA here is from genome assembly GCF_001715985.3 of Manacus vitellinus. Lineage (NCBI taxonomy): Eukaryota > Metazoa > Chordata > Aves > Passeriformes > Pipridae > Manacus > Manacus vitellinus. The sequence goes on along the minus strand of NW_021939546.1, from coordinate 8,055,321 downwards.
ACTGTGTCCTCTCCTCCCTCCCCAACAGTACAGGCTTGGTTTGGTCAAGATGTGGCACATGTTGTTGTATTAGTCGCCAAGGTGAGTGGCTCTGGTGCTGGCACAGTTGTCAGGAGAACACTTTGGGGTGGTGCATGGGGGATTTCCCAACCTGGGGGAATCTCAGTGGGAACTGAGAGCTGCCAGGAGCCCCCAGCTCGCGAGACAGTGGTTAGGAGGACCTGGGCAGGGCCAGGAGCAAGGGCAAGAGAAAGAGACTGCTGGAATTGCACCACACCTTCCCTGGGGTAGGGCTGACAGGCAGACAGGATGCATGACACAGAGAATTCCCTGTCCTCTGAACACAGTGACTTAAAGGACAGGGGGCAATGACATTGCAACTCATTGCCAGATGGGACAACTGTGTAATTGAAGCACTGGATTAGGACTGAGAAAGACTTGGCACCCCCACTCCCTCTGTGGACAGGGAGGTTGGCATTGCCACACCTCTCCCCTCCCAGGAAAGTGAGCAGACCTTGGTGCTTCCCCACCCCACAAGGGTAGTGGGACAGTTAAAGAACAACTGGCTCTCAAGGCACTTCACAGATGCTGAGGTGGTGGCTGTACTTGTGAAATGCAATTTTCCTGCAGTAGAGGTGTAGGCAGGTAGTTTCCACTGAGTTAGAGGAGGTACCTTGGGAAAGAACTGGAAGGTGGATGGATAATTAGGCTGTCTGGACTCATTCCCAGTGCCAGTACTGGACTGCTCAATGGCCCTGAACAAAAATCACCTTCTCAGGCTGTGTCTTGGTTTCCCTGTCTGAGGAAGGAAGGTAACAAGGCTCTCTGACTGCAGAGGGTTTGAAACCACCAGTGTGAAAATCCTGTGCAGCAGCTGGGAATTAGGCTAATGAGAGACCTCGGGACAGCCCTGCGCCCTCACCTTTGCTTGTGGGCAGGATTAGTGAACTGCTGTGGTGGCAGGATGGGTCGACAGCTCTGCAAGGGCTGTCTGCATCTCCAGCAGGTAGGCAGAAATCGGTCTTGGCAAAATATACCTTGGCAGCTTTGAGTGGGGCAGCCAGAAGTTACCTGTCCCATGATGGAAAGGGCATGATGAAATCAGCTTTCAGTACTGCCCAGCTTTGTTAATCTGCAAATTCCCATAGGAATAAAAGCCCAATCTGAACAGTAAGTGGCATCTGCAATTCAAACACATCTCCCTGATCAAATAGCACCAGCTCCCAAATCGCTTTTCACATTACAGCTGTGCTTTTTAAGGGAATACCCAGGCTTTTAAGAGCTCTGTTCACCTCCATGCTTTTTACAACTAATGAGATTAATCCAGCCAATAATTTCAGCCCACTGAATCACATCCTCTTTCCACAGTGAGTGGCTCAAGCCCGTTGCTAAGAACAGCTGGAGTGATTTGATTTCTGCTCCATGTTGTTCAGATACCTCTGAAGAAATCACTGTTTTCCAAACAGAAGATGGTGCTGGAAAAGCCCAATCAGTGAAAAAATGGCAGAGATGACAGCAGATGAGATGGGGTAGATGAAAATACTTACAGCATGCTGGCATGCAAGTTGAGAGATAGGAAACAACTCACGTCTTGTTCTGTGCTAATGAAATTTTTCTTTAGGCAATCAGCAGTCCAACTTTTATGTTCAAGTAGTTATTTACACCTTGGACTTTATAGCAGTGACATACTTGAGATGATGATGCCAGATGCTGCACATCCTCCCATGGAACGTCTGCTGCCACACAACAGTTCAATCAGGGTTAAACATGTCCTCTCAAACACTGCTATTACTTAAAGGAGTTGCACATACCTGTTGTGGGTGGTGTTACCACACCTGAGTAGCCCCAGGTCCACCAATGCAACTCCATGGAGAACTGGATCTGTAAAAGTGCAACTACAGCAAAGCAGAGCAGGGAATTAAAATCTGGAGGCAATGGAAAAAATGAGATGAGCAGAGCTGTCCGTAGTAACAAAGGCAGGCCATAAAAATGTACTAGGAGTATGCTGGTCCTCTCAGAGTTAAGCTTTATCAAGTCTTGTACAAGTGTTTAGACCAGACCGGAATAATTAAATTTAGGTGTAATTACGTGTTAGTTGTGGCTGATTAAGTATGCTAATTAATCTGCAATTATCATTTGGTGGGGGGAGATAATGGAACACAGGTAAAATTGCAGTGATTTAAGGAAATCCTGACTATTGTTCCAGAGGCAAGCAAAGGAGGAAGGAGGTCTGAAGGGAAATGCCTGAGCAGTGATGTGGGTGAGGGAGGGTACAGAAACACTGCTGGGGCAACAAAGGAATATTGTGAAATGCAGCTGTAAGCCAGGGACAACACAGAATGTGATTAAAGCAACGAAGGGCTTTGGCACCTGAACTGCGGTTTCAGCAGGGCTGAGCCACTTGGCAGCCTGGATTTCAGGAGACAGCCTGGAAGCTTCTCTCTAGGAAGAGAACACTGGGAGAAGGTGTACCAGCTATGACCAGGGGAGGGGCAGGAACACCTCCCACTGAGCCTACAGAGCTGCCACAAAGGCATTTATCAGGGAAACAGAAGAGGTGGGTGTGAAACTCAGGCTGAAGAGCACACTGAATCTTCATCCTCCCTTCAGTGGCTGCTCTTTCAAAACAGGGATTAGATTTGTTAGCGTGAAGTGAGATGAATGAAGTAACTATCCATGTCAATAGGTAGCACCTAAATGCAAAATGGGGGCCTGTCCTCCTTGGACAAAACATCGCAGGGACAGAATGAGGCGAGGGGGAGGGAAAAGTCAGGATAACTGGCATCATGAGGCTGTGGAGCTAGCTGGGCGTAACTGAAGCGTTAAGCCTCAGCTATGGGGTGTTTGTTTGGTGCAGGTGTGTCTTGGGGCAGAGATAAGTGAAGGCTCACAGACTTCAAAGACATTCCTTCAAAGCAGTTTGTAGCACCAGGGTCCTCATTTCCCACCCATCTCCCAAGTGCCTCGGGTCTCTCACCCAGAGAGCAGCTTTCCTCAGTAATTGCTGACCATGTGTAACGACACAATAAGCACGAGAGAAATGATAAACAGCTGTTGAAAAGCATGTAACACTCATTAAAAGACACCACTTTGAACAGTACGCTGGCCAGAGCTTTATTTCCAACAGCCAGTACAACCAAAAATCAAGAGCAACAGCAATTATGTGTGTGCACGTGTGTGACTGATACAGTTGCAGTACTCAATCACGGCATACAAAGTTTGCCAATAAATTAAGAAGTGAAAAAACAAACACAGTGCATACCTAAAGATCATCAGTACATAAGTGAAACACAGCCTAAGTAGAAGTATTTGCATATCCTCTAGCTGTTTTAACATTGCCCTTTCAAAGCTAACCAAACCACTCTTGCTCTGTGCAGACTATCATACAAGCACTGGGCTAAGTCGTAGCTTTGCCCCAGGGGCAGGAAGGCAGGTCACACCCTGAGAATCAACACTTGCCTTCCTGTGTACCCCTGGTGCAGCCTGGAATGGTGTGGCAGACACTCCTGGATCACTGACACAGCTCCATGGCTCGAGCAGCACTGCAGACGCTCTGCACTGGCTGTGTCTCCCCATGGAACGCTGTCCCTGCCACCATTCCACTGCACAGGATTTTGGGGGGTACTTTACTTGCACATGATATGCATCACTGAGTTACAGCCCAAACTTATTCCTGCTACTGCTTTATCATTGGTTTCATCTGGACCATAAACATCCATCTATCAATAAATAAAATCATTGGTTTAGCACGCATAATAAAATTACACCTCCCACTGGTAACTGTTCAGGAAGCTCTCCATGTTACCCCTACACAAGCCTCAAGAGAAGGACTTTCTTTTCCCTTGAGCTCAGTAAGGTTTCAAGTAACAATTTTCAGTACTGCTTGGACAAGACACAGGCTTGGTTTGGAACCCTGTTTCTAGCTACAGGGTCAAAACATTTCCACACTTCTACACTCAATTGTATCAAGTCCATGACTGTGCCATTTTCACCTGTGAGCAGCAGAAGAGGGAACTAACAGCACTTGCTGTTGATTTCCTCTCCAGGTGACTGAAACAGTCCTTTTACAAAGCCTATCAACCTAACCCAACTAAAATGAAAAGCAAAACTGTCACTCGAGTCAGAACCAAAGCCTGTGTGTATCAAGATTCACATCAAGAGTTCTTATCCACAGCCACTTGCTTTAATAAACCTCGTATAAACGCAGCCTTGACTTCCTTTTCCTATTGGGCCAGGACAGAACCGTCTGAAATAACCCACATCTTCCTCCAACTGAGTACTTTTAAGGCACTAAAATTAAGCCACAACCAAAAACCCCCCAAAAAACCAAACCAATCAAACAAAAAAATCCAAATAAACCAACCCACAAGGAAATTAAAATTTGGCTATATGAAATAGCAGCAATTCTTTTCAGTGATCTACAAAGCCAGAACATTGATACTTTGGGGCAAAAAAACCAATGCACTGTTGGCCAACTACGAAATACCTAAAACCTACACATCCATTCGCACTTCATAATCAAAATCAGTACAAATCTGATAGGCACAAGTAAAAAGCATCTTCTTCACACCTCAGTGCTCAGTTTTGAAACAGAAGCCACTGTCAGGGAGCTCAGCTGCCGTGCAGGACACCCCAGGTAGTGCAGCACCACCACCACCAGTGCTGGGCAGCCAGCTGGAGGATGATGGAACCACTGCGGAGCTGCTCTGCAGGATACTGACTGAAGGCAAATGTTTTTAACAACAGGATTAATTACACAATGCTTTGGCACCTATTTCTCAGCCCTCCCCTCCCATTTTCAAAAGTAATGTTAAATAGAGCTATGGTACACAGCTGGTGTAACTCCAGTATCTTCATCCATTCCCATTATTTTTCTTCTGCTTGGAAATAGGTGAATTCACCTATGTCACTACATTAGATACAAAGGCTAGCACTTCAGATTTCTTCAAAACAATCACTCTGAGTTTGGAAAACTGATTTTAAAACATACGAAGAAATACTAAACATAAATGTATAAAGCAGGAATTCATACCTTTAAACATTGACAAGAATGAGCTTATTTGGAGAGCAATAAAGCTTTTTTTTTAAAAGGATATACTGACTAGCTATAGGTAAATTCCTCTTTCCCTGATTGCTTGTTTAGCTAAGCCAGGCTCAGTGCCTTGCAGATTTGCAGATTTTGTCATACACTTCTGGAAAGGCATCCTTGCAATTCATCTGCTCCCTCAGCTTGTGGTACAACGAACCATCAAACATATCCCAGAACTCCTCACGGGTCATATAGCAATCTGCATACAGCATCTGGAAACTGGAGAGCAGGGGAAAAAAAGGGACAGTGATTCAACATTAATTGTGCCACAAGATTTGATATAGAATATTAAATAAAAAAATTCAGGGCAAGATACGAATAGCAAATATTCAACAACAAAACCCATCAAAAGTGCTTTTTAAAAACAAGCAAGTACAATTGCTCTCATGGATTACGTTGGGACACTCAGCCAACAATATTTTGTGGATTTAACATTACCATGATCTCTTTTCCAAGAGGAAATAATACATAAAGGTGAAAACAGCAGTATACTGCTACAGTCACTTTGGTGAAGGGCAAGATGGGAAAAGAAAGTAATTAATTATTGCTCTTAAAATATAGCTCTTTAGTCATCAATGTATTGATACTTTCATATGTTTTGCTACCACAAGGATTAAAAAAATGTGTATAAAAGGTGGGTCATGTTTAGCCATCCTAACCACGTGAAGCCAACTCCTCTGACAACTTGTATTCTATCAACTTGTATTCACAGAAACACAAGTCAGGAGAGAACTTCTAAAGTTCAGCCAAACCCAGAGTCTGGCTCCTTGCATCAAAAACCATACATAACCTACATTCTCCCTGACAAATACTTTTTAACTGCTCTTGAAAGACAGATTTTCTTCCATTCAAAAGATTTTAATTTCAGCTTAAAAAAAAACAAAGGTGTATTCTGCATGTTTTCTTATGATCCACGGAGATATAGTCATGGTGTGTGGTATCAGCTGTGTTATGAAATCCATTCAAGGCAGATATAGCAATACATCCTTTGACTTTTTAGTTTCTTAGGACTGGGTACTGAGAATAGAACTTGGAAGGGAAAACACCACCAAATCAGACCAGGCCGAGAAACTGAATTCATAGTGTAAATGAAGCACAGTGTAACAAAGGTCCATTTACAAATTAAATCCTTATTTAGTTGTGGACTCTTCCTCACTTTCATCCTGTGCTTTCTAAACTGCAGCTAGCATCAGAGTACAGCAGCAAAACACAAACTTACATAAAAGCTCTATCGTTGTGTGCAATTACACAACTATAAGACTAAGCATTTATCCATTGTTTATTTCCCAGTGGCAGGTAGAAAACAGACAAATTTTTTTAGTAAAGGTCTTTAAATTAAAAGCTCAATTTCAAGTTAATAAAAATAAAAAGCTTAAAATTAACTTTGGGTTTCTTTGTTCTCTGGCAGATCCCTTATTGCCGCTCAAAGTCATTTACAGTCCCCAAATCATCTTGAAGCAGCCTCACCATTGTTGCTCAGCCACATGGGACATGATCACTGTTAGACTGAGAAGTAGGTCAAAATAGAAATGTGGATAAATTATACTGATGGTGTAAAAATACCGTGTAGTTGCTTTTTGTTCCTGAGAAACCAGCCTGTGGCTGCTTCTCCACTGACACCACTACAGCAAATTAGGCTGGCATGAGTCCGTGACAGATGGTGGGCACATGCCTCACGCCTACTGTGGTCCTGTGTAATGAGAACTGAGGCAGGGAAAAGGAAGCTCTGGAGTACAAGTTTTGTGGGAGGAAAGGCTCCCACCACCACACAGGGACTGCAGGGAGAGCCAAGGCCGAGATCCCCGGGCAAGGACACCCTGGCACAAGGACAGGGCAAAGCCTCAGCAAGGACTGCAGGAAGAACAGTCCCAAGGGCAGGCAGGAAAGCTGTCCAGACTTTTAACAGCCTGCAGGATTCCTGAGGGATGTATTCCAAGGAGGTGTTTTGTTACAGCAGACTCCACCCCCAGAGCAGCCTGGAAGTGAAAGGTGACCCAAAGCCATCCACCTCACAAATACACTGCAAGAACTTCAGCCAGAGTGCCCATTTGGTTGGTTGGATTTGCAATCAAACTATAAAGTGAAACCGTATTCAAAAATCATACCATCAAAATTAGAAATTTAAATTAGTTTTCAATTATTGTAGTTGCTAAATTATTGCAATATTAAAGTTCTGTGGGATTAAATAACTGTGATTAAATGACATGGGAGTGAGTTATAGGCATTATTACTGCTCTGAGGAGTTGTATCCTTACCCATGCACACTTCTTACAAACTTTTCCATTTGCCTCATTGAAGCCCTGGCTTCAAATTGTTTCCTTTTGGGCTCTCCATAAGCTCCTATATCCACATAGAGTTCGGCTTCATCTCCTTTGGGGTGGACCATACCAGGATTGTTGGGCAATATGAAAGGACATAGCCAAAGAGGGTACACCTGCAGAGGTAGGAAAACACTGTATCACTTATTTTGTAACAAAACAATCCTTTAAGATTGTTAATAAATGTGACAAAATAAAGAGTTAAGAAGACTTCTTCCCAATCTGGGATTGAAACTCTTCCTTTCAGCTTTTCCTTTCCAGTTGTCCTGGTGTTGTTCTTAGCTGCACTTTCTAATGACTGTAACACAAACAGACTGAGTGTCCTAGAATTACATCTCCTCCCCCTTAAATATTTGAAATGAAAAGGAAACAAACCAAACAAATAAACCATCCCCGATCCCAAAGCAACAACTGAATAAACATTCTGAGTAAAAAAGAGAACGAAGAGTTTCTTTTCCAGGTTAGTCTAAAATTGAAATTGCCAAGTTTGTACTTCTACACTAACTGAAATAAATTCAGAAATAAAAGCAAGAAAGGGAAATGAATCTCCACAGTTGGTGCTTAGTGAGACCACCAATCATTTTAGATGAAAGAAAAATCATTTCAGCTTTTACTAAGTGATAAAATCTTTTAGAAGTGTTGGCTTCTACTGAAGTTTGAATCTTTTTTTTAATTATTTTTTTAAAAATTGTTTTGGAAAGCTGTGTGCATTTCTGCTGCAGCCTTGAATCATGGACTCACAAAGCACAGTACTCCCCAGGACACAATAATGACCTTTCACACAAACGGAATATCATGCCTTAAGATCAACAGTCACAGTTCTTATCACAAACATTCCAAGATTCACTGCATCCTAAAAACATGTGTTCTTACATTAAGGTCAATGTGGAAGGTCTGGATGGACTTTTCAAGGCTCTTCATTGGCACCAACATGTCCTGTACAACGTGGTGCTGCTCGTACAGCTTTCGAATGGTTTCTCCTTGGGTGAGTTTTAACAAGGAGATTTTTGGAGGAACCATCCAGCCAAACAGGTAACGGAAGATGGGGTTATTGCCAAATGGAATGATATCCTTTAAAGAGGAAAAAAAAAAAAAGAGTTTGACAGAAGAATGTGTAAGTGAACTAAAAGAACACTTCAGAATCCTCAGAACAATATTAAGCCAGATTTTCAATAAATTTAACTGCTGATACTTTTGCTAAGCTACTGCAATACAAATATGAGGAAATAAGAGATTGAACTTGGCTACAGAGCCCTGCCCTAAAGCCTCCTCTAGTTACCACTAATTTTCAGTGCTACAAATCACAAGACACCCAGCCTCAAACACTTTCAGAGAACGAAATTCAGAGAACAACAGGCTATTATCTTACAACTGCCAAGGGAGGAGTGCACAAGAAGCTAAACTTACAGAACTCTTGCAAGAATAAACACATACAAGATCAGTTCTTAAAAGCATTTTAAATCTGTAAAATTTGTATTACTTCCTGCACAGCCAACTCCTATCTAACTTCTCCAGGAGCTGAAAAGATCTGGGATCTCACTCCAGAGATTCAAAATGTAACAACAGGAATACTTAAGAATGTCAAATAAAGTTTTGCATAACTGCATATCGCAACAAACATATTTACGAAATTCAAAGTAATGACCTTACTGCATAATTACTGCTCTGAGCTTAGGCAGGGCAAATTTTCAGCCATAATTTTACATTAATGTTTTTTCCATCATCTGAATTTGAAAATCACTGAGCAGGTATAAAAGCTTCGTGCTGAAATATGTACTTAAGATGTAAATTCAGAAAAGCACTAAATCAGAAATCAGGAGTTTATGGTACAATGCCTTATGTAAAAGAAGTGCCCTTGGGTTTGTTTTACTCAAATGTGAACTTGTAAATTTGCCCTAAGTTTCACTGGGTTTTTCTGCCATGAAAGACAGAAGTTGTTGCCAAGGGGAAGAAGATACATTGTACCTACACTGGGAAAGAGCAGAGTACCCTCCTGCATATGTATCTTAATTTTGGAACTGGTCTTACTTGGAGCTCCCAGAAGATACTGCGTGTATGTCTGTGATAATAATGTCTGGAAGGAATGTATTCTATTCCAGTCCTGTCAGCTTTCAAATACTTCTCCACATGCTTAAAGAACCATGGCTTGTAGTAGTTGCCAATTCTGTTTATCTGCAAGAAAACATTCATTCATTAGATAAGTTACACCTTCCTAGCCAACATGGAGTATGTCCCCAAATTCCTTTACTGTGAGGAATCTATGTTATACTCTCTGTGACAGAACCTTCATTTCTCCACCTGCATGGCTCCTTCTTACCTTTCTTGCATTAACATTTAATTTAAGTGAGGCTTGCTAAGGCTTGCCACTTACAAGCTATTTAAGAGACCATGAATGTGACAGAACTGGATTCCTAAAATACCAGTCTCTAAATCCACCATCAACCCAAAGTCTCACATGGCAAAGGAGAAACATCCAGGTGGAGGGTTGTATGAACAGTTAGCATGTCCCTCCTGTACTTATCCCTGATGTGTTTTACCAACATTAACAGAATTCAAAGCTTGCTGGGAAGAGAGTTACTCTGAATAACTGCAGTTCAAAGCAGCATTGTTCAGTGTAGGAGAAAAGATCCTTCTCTTCCCCCTCAGGTACTGAAGAGTCTGTAGACTGAATTATTTGCTAGAATAATGAAATCAGTGGGTCATTTCTCATCAGTTGAAGAGATTTAGAGAACAGACTCTGTCACAGTAGCAAAGAACAGTAATTTAAAATATTCTGATGGACAGATCTAACTTTTAATCCCATGTTAAGAGATTGTTCCAATTTTATAATAGTTTTATACTGGCATCTAGTACAGTTTCATTAGACTTTGGGAGTATTTTTTTTCTTTGTGAATAACTTCCCTTTAGTTACCTTGCTTTGCTCAGCTTCATCAGTCAAGACTCCTGTCATGATAACCGCTTCATCCAAAGAATACAGAAGTCCTTCCACAAAACTATTCTCCTTTTTCTTAGACTCTTCAGTGAACTTCTCACAAATCTTCTGCAGTCCTCTCACGGGCTCATAATGTATTTTGACATATTTCTTGGCAGGAATCATTTTTATTTCTGCTGCAACCAGGAAACCCAAAGTACCACAAGACCAAGGCACTGCATAAAATAGGTCTGAGTTTTCAGTCTGCAAAAAGTATGTCATACCAAATCATATATCCACACTGATAACTGTCAACGACATTGTAAATGATAGCAAAGTAACATTTTGTCTTACTGGTGAACATCTCACAAGGCTTCCATCAGCAAGAACAAGTTCATAGGCCACACAGGTGTGTTGAAAAAGTCCATAGATATGGGATGATGACTCAATGCCAGTTCCCATGATCAGGCCACCTTATCAAGAGAGCACATAACAAACCAAATGAAACACACTCCAAAATGAAGGTGGTTTATGAGAGCAAAACCCGACTTCTAAGCTCTGGGCATGACTTTTAAGACTATTTGAAAAAAAAAAAAACCGCAGTGTTTATAGCATATATACCACAAGGAACATAAGGTTCAGCAGAGTATTTACAGAACCTTTAAAATAATGCAATGTTACTGCATAAAAAAACTAATGAAAGTGCAGCAAAATCAATGAGTCTCTTGTCATCACAACGACCCTTACCTACTGTGAGATCATCCAGCTCTGGTACCACAGGAATAGTCCAGCCCATGGGATTCAGGTGCGCAGTCAGCTGGCCCATGGACACCAAAGGTTCCACACGAACAATCTAAAAAGCAACAGAAAACCCCAGTTCCCCCAACAAACATAAATTAAGTGTTTAGCATTAATGGAGACAAAATATGGCTAACTGGATACACTTCCATCTGTTGTCAGAACTCAGAGACTCACTTTCCTGAGAGCGCTACTAAAAATAGTTGAAACTGTTTAGTGATTCCTCCTCTGCCTCAACATCTTGTTGCTCAGTGCCCAAACCCATAAATCAATCTGGTCTTTTAGACTTCAGCACATAAAAGCCAAGCAATTCCATATGCTGGGGGTTTTTTTGACAAAATGATCCAAGCACACATTGTAAAACCTAAAATTTGGTGGGTCTGCTGCTACAGAAATCCTTTCCTCTGTATGGAATCTAACCTTTTCAGCTACAGATATTGTAAAGAAAGCTGTAAACTTTACTATTATAAAAGTTTTGTGATGGAATTTGTTACCTGTCTTTCACTGTCCACTTCCAGGACATCCATTAAGTTGATCATGATGTTCTTATGGGTCTTCTTATACTTCCCAACACGAAGTGACACAGTCAGCCAGCCTGGCCGGCCTGTGCACATGTATCTCTTGCTGCCTTCGTTTTTCCATTCCCGAACCTGCAAGAAGTAACAACTGAAACATTCTTCTCTCACTGTGAAAAGATGTTCATAAATACTGTTACTCCTCTACATCAAGTAACATATCCTGGATATCTCCATGTTAGAGTAGGGATGCTTTGGAACTCAGACCTCCGAACTTCTAAATAAAGTACCACCAGAGTGGTCTAGCTATGTAGAGGAAGCCTTTCTAATATCCTGTACCTTTGGGGTTTTTTTGGGTAGGGATTCAGAAAACTAGCAAGAAACTAACACAGTTTAAAAAACCCACAGAAAAATCTATACTCTAAGGGAAGTATTATCACTGTCATAATCTTAGTTCTACTCCAAAACACACAAAAAGTAGTCTGAGCCTGCAACTAAATGGGCAAAGAGAGAAAACCTGGTCTGGAGGAAGCAACCTTGGGCAATCTGGTCTAGAGAAAGGTGTCCCTGCCCATGGCAGAGGGGTTGGAATGAGGTGGTTTTTAAGGTCCCTTCCAATTCAAAACCTTCTAGGACACTATGGAAAGTTCAGACGGAAAATGTGTAAGCCATACATATGATCCAGGAATTCTGCAAAGCCACAGTGGTTAACAGCTGGTGAACAAACATCAATTGTAGCATTTTCTTCAAAGCTCAACTGCTGCTACAGATGGTAAAAAAAAACAAACAACCCCAAACCCTCAGAGAATAACTCTGTGCACATTAATATCTGCGACGAACGTGAGAGGCAAGGACTAAAACAGAAGACGTGACAGAATTACCATAAATACCAGAGAGCACAGAAACATTACAGACATCTGCATTCCTGGATGGAGGAAAAGTTTAATTTCCCCCTCAACCATCTCCTGGAACTGGCAGCGCCGAGAAGCAGGATGTTAAGTGGTATTAAAACACAGTATTGAGCCTGCAATTCCCAGGCTGCTGTTCCCACGTTCCACACACGTGTGTCCCTGAGCCAGGTGAGCGTACAGCGCGGCTCACGGCACGTCCCCGAGGATGCCGCAGAGCCAGGAGCCGCAGGGGGGAAGTTCCAGAAGAGTTTCAGAGCGGGACAAAACACCCACAGGGGCTGAAACACCCGCTGGCGTTTATTCCTTTGTTTTTTCCCGCTCCGGCTGGACTTTGCCCCGGGTGCGGGATGGGGGGGAAGGAGCAGCAGGGTGGGCACGGGCTGGCAGGGAGTGGGACAGGGACAGGTTCTCCCCGCTCAGAGCCCTCCCTCAGCCCGGGAGGGGGTCCTGGGTCCGGGCGAGTCTCACCTGCGCCTGGATGTGCCGGACGCGCTGGTGCTGCCGCGGGCGCTGTGGAGGCGCCAGACGGCCCATGCGCGCAGCTGGTAGTAATATCGAAGAGGATGGATGAGCGGCAGAGGAAGAGGCAGAACGAAGAACCCAGCGGTTGCACCAGCACGGCCTATCAGTCCGCGGGGCGCACCCAAGAGCAGCAGCGCAGGAGGAACCCCGCGCCCACGACCACAGCGCCGACATGGCGCCCGCCGCCCGCCCGCGCTCCCTCACGGCCGCGGGGACCCCGCCATGCCGCGCCCGCCGCTCGCCGCGCTCGCCGCCCGCGCCCACGCCCCCCCCGCGCCATTGGCCCGGGAGTGAGGCGAGGGGAGGCAAGCGGCCAATCGAAGAGCTCCGCGGAGATCGGACCAGGCGCTTCGGGAGCGATTTCTCGCGCGCCGGCCCCGCGCTCCTCATCGCCCCGGCCGGCCGGGGCCCCCCGGGGCGGGGGAGTTACCGACAGGGACGGGGCGGGGAGCCGGTCGGACCCCGGGCAGGGCTGGGGAACGGGCCTGGGACACGGGGTGAGGGGGGACAGGGCAGGGGGGACCCCCCAGTCAGGGTTACGGAGTTAGGACCGGCCCTTGGCAGAGCAGTGGTGGAGGTGCTGTGGTGGCCAGTGCCCCTCAGGCACGGAGCTCGCCCTGATGTCTTTTGATTGAGGGTCTGGAGCAAAACACCTCCAACATCCTTCGCTTGTGTCATTCCTTCTGGCGTTGTACCAGAGAACCCGCAGTGCAGGCATCTCCCACAAAGTCGGAAGTGCCGTGGGGTACACTTTATAGAGGGAAGAAGGAGGTACCCACCTCCAAAACGCGGCTTTCTCTAAAACCCTAGCAGAAAATTCCTCTCCATGATGGAACTACGTGAGGGAAGATACATAAAGTCTATGAGATAAAGCTTTTGGTTTTAAGCTAAAATGCATTCTGTCCCTCAAGAGGTGTGCTATTTGAGAGTGGCAGAGGTCCACTGATCGCCCCAGGAGGTGCTGGCACAGCCAGTGCTGTCAGGAACTCTTGGAATATCAGAGACTTTGCCATAGCACCACTAGGTTCAGAGAGGAACACGGAATCAAAGTGTTCTGTAAGGACGCTGCCATGGTGGTGTAGGACATTAACGTGTCAGATGGTGCCTCTTCCTCTTTGTCAGCAGGACAAATGCTCACCCTGGCCTTTGGCTGCCACAGGAGATACCTGGGAACTCCAGGCTGGGAGGGATCAGTGCATCAAGGTTCAGAGCTCAGCTGTGGCTATGGCAGGCAGCCACGCTTTATAGCCTCCCCCAGACAGCTCAGAGGCTTTGTTTTGAACCCTGTTCATGTTTTCATAGAATCACATAATGGTTTGGGTTGGAAGGACCTTAAAGGTCATCTAGTTCCAACCCTCTGTTGTGGACAGGGACACCTTCCACTAGACCGTGTTGCTCAGGGCCCCATCCAGCCTGGCCTCCTTCCATCACTTCCAGGGATGGAAGTTTTGGCATACTGCTTTTATTGGTTTTCTCTCACTGCTTTTATTGAAAGACTGATCTGAAACTTCACAGCTCTCATATTTGGAAACAGTCTCCCAGTTTCCAGCTTGAATTTATTTACAGCCAAATTTATATTTGTTGCACTTGATCCTAGTCTGCCCACTAGCTTTTCTTACATCTGACATGATATCTTCTTTTATTTACCAATTCATCTGCTGACTGAAATTATTCAGGGAAAAGAAGGTTCCTATGCCCTAGGAGAGGTTATTTTAACCTCTCAGAACAAGCTAAATAATTATTCCTGATCTGAGTGTGATCAAGTGCTGGGCTTATTGAATAACAGCATCATTTATTCATAAGGGGATATTTATGCTTTCGGTGTAAATACTGTTTTGAAATTGTTTTTACGAAGAACCATTAGAAGTGTTTATAATGTTTGCCATGTTTTGCTCTTGTTTTTGTAAGGCCCTAGGCAGAAAGAAGGGAGTAGGATGTGATGTGAAACTGCTTCAAAGCAGAGGGGTGAAACACCATTCAGATTATGGTCAAATGGCTTGTGTACTTAGCAGTGTCAAGCACAGAAAGCACAGGAATGAGAAGGGGATGAGGGAAGGGGGGACAGATATTATAAATACTTCTGTTTGTCAATTTTAGTTATTTTAGGTGTGAATAACACGTCATCCAACAATCTATGTAGGCTTAGGAAAACAACATCTGCAAATCTGGTTTGCTAAGGTTCTCTTGGTATCTTGGTGAGACTAAAATCCCTGGTTTCTTCAATTAAATTATCATTTTAAGTGTGTTTAAGCTGTTAGTGCTTCTTAAAAAAGCAGTCCTTTTCCCTTCCTCTCCTCCCTCCCTCCCTCCCTCTGCTGCCATCCTATCCACCCACTCGTGCTGTTCTGGGCACACTGTGCAGTACAAGTGCTTCTGCTGTCACTCAGTAAAACAGGTTGGAGAACGGATATGACTACAGAATTAAACATCTTTTCTAAATCAGTTTTTTTTTCTGCCTGGACCAGCTCTCCGGTGGAGTTCACCCCACACAACCTTGTGCTGAGAGCAGAGCAGAGGCCTCTCACTGACTGTGCTGGAGCACCCCATCCATCTGGAGAGAGCTCCTCCCAGATAGCCCTGCCAGCCCTGCTCAGGGCTCTGTTCCTTACCCAGCAGGGCTTGGTGATAACCACACAAAAGCTTTTGGACAAAAGAGGCAGCTGTTTGTCTAAGGAGACAGACAAAAGGGACATAGAATCATGGAATTGTTTAGGTTGGAAAAGCCCTCTAAGATCATCAAGTCCAACTGTTCCCTCAGCACTGCCAAGGCCATCACTAAATCATGTCCCCAAGTGCCACACCTACACGGCTTTTAAATTCCACCAGGGATGGTGGTTCCACCACTGCCTTGAGCAACCTGTTCCAGTGTTTGATGACTATTTCCACGAATAAATTTTTCCTAATATCCAATTCAAACCTCCCCTGGCACAACTTGAGGCTGTTTCCTCTCCTTCTGTCACTATTTACCTGGGAAAAGAGACTGACCCCCACCTCGTTACAACCTCTTTTCAGGGAGTTGTAGAGAGTGATAAGGTTCCCCCTGGGCCTCCTTTTCTTCAGACTGAGCCCCCTCAGCTCTCTCAGCTCTTCCTCATCAGACTCCAGCCCCTTTCCCAGCTCTGTTGCCCTTCCCTGGACACTATCCAGACCCTCAATGTCTTTCTTGTTGTGAGGGGCCCAGAACTGAGCACAGGACTTGAGGTGCGGTTTCATCAGCACTGTGCATGGAGTTCTGATCCTGCCCTTATCCTGCTGGCCTCACTACATTATAATAACATAGAGAGCATTTGAGCTGCAGACAAAAGTGGGCTGAAGACTTCTGTCTCCATTAGAAAAATATCAAGAGGCATTTAGGGGTACCAAAGGAAGGCATTGAAAAGCACTGCCTTTTCAATGCCTTTTTCATGCAAGCTCTCATAGCCCTGGTACTGACTGCCACGGAGCTGCTCAGTGGTGTCAGGGCACCAAAAGAACGGGTGTTTAAGAGGAATAGTTATGAAACTAGTGAAGAATTTTGGGAAAGCTGCAAGCCTGCTTAATTCAATAAAGAAACTAGCCGATGGTTGGTAGGGGTGAGGAGTCACCTGCCTTCAGTTTTCCTGCACGTTGGTTTGGCGCAGAGACGGTGCTGTCACAAACGGGAGCGTTTCTGAGGGTTGGAGAGAGGTGGTGCTCAAACTGCTTGTGAGAAGCTCCCTCTACTGAGAAATCTTAAGTATTTTCGGTCGCCTTGAAAGAAAAGCCTGCCGGGGGATGTAGGCTGAAGCAGGGCTTTCTGTGTTTATCTGATATTGCTTAATTGCCCGGCTTACGGATGGTAGTTTTTGAAAGGTATTTATCAATAGGATATCCATTGTCCAGGACCTGCTTCTCACGTCCCACAAATGTTTCATGTGAGGGAGAAGGTATGTGTGGTGGCTTGAGGAGGAGGAGGGCAGAGGGTTTGGTGCAGTAGCTGTAGCTGGGGTGGTCCTTGGAAAATCGATCAAAGAGGGAAAATGGGATTTTAGTTACTTTAGAAACTTCCAGATGGCTCTCAGGGAAAGTCAAACACTACCTGAAGGCTTAGACAAGGATCTTTAGGCTGATTAGTCTGTTTTAGGTGTAGGTGGACCTACTGTGGGAGGACTTATTTAATATTTGTGATGGGGAAGGCTCTCCAGGTGCATTAGCCCACCCTGCTCAGCACACTGAGTCCTCAGGGTGACTTTGCTCTTTCTTCCTTGTCTTTGCCTTGTCCTCTTGTCAACCTGTTTGCACTGGGAATGGCTTCACCAAGAAAAGGAATAACTGGTGCTGCAGGAACCAAGGATGCCTGGGCTGTGCCCTATGTGCTCTCATACTGGCCGTGTTGCATGGCCCCACTCTGTCAGTGAGCTATTGTAGATGGCTGGTGGGACCCATCGTCATCTTGGGAGGAAGCAGATGTAGGGTGTGAACTGAAATCTGGAATATTAATGATGGCAGAGTGTGGCCCATCCTTTGGTGGCCATGCTCTGCATCAGGAGGCAAGGTCAGCTGCTGGTCAGCACGTTTGCAGAGCCACTGAAAAAAACAGTGCAGCAGAACATACGAGAGCTTTTGTGTATCCTCTGTGACATGTATTAAATCCAGCTTTACAACTGCCTGTGAAAAGACACCCTGTCTGGGATTTATAAAAAGAATCACTTGTCAAAACAGAGAGCCAGACTGGGAAAGGAATTCAGCCCTCCCTTCGTTGTCACCGGGGCCAGTGTCCTCTGCTGCAGAAATGAAATGGCTGTGGCATGGTAGCAGGCATGGAGAGCTGGTTCCTGAAGAATTTGGGGTTCCAGCACTCAAACTGCACGCTGGGGGAGGCCACACTCCTCTGGATGAGGACTGGGGGACAGTGAGCTCATGGGCAACCACCAATTGCCTTCATAGATAGCCCTTCTGGGCACGAGGCTGGCCGAGAGTGAGGAGGGGCAGTGGGTGGAGAAGCAGTGGTGCTCCCCATCTCCTTCCATTGGTGAGATCCCGGGGATGCTGGCTGTGCTGGGCATAGCAAAGTGGATACAGTCAGTGGAAGGCAATAAATAGATTATTTCATACTCATGATACAGTGGACAAATGTACCAGCGGCCTCCAAGATGCTCAGGGTGAAGCATCACTTTGTTGTGAAGGCAACTGTGAACCACAGCTGGTGGGGAGCAACTGCAGGGTACCCTCTCCCATCACTTGTCTCTGGCCTCCTCTTGCCTGAAGTGGCAAATGCTGTGGGAACATGAAGAAGCATTTGGGGCTAACATGATGAGGAAGGCTTGCCAATGTCACCGGAGGAAAACACTACAAGTTATTTTTCTGTACAGGCCAAATTTTTGTCCCATTTTCAGCTCCCAGCAAATCTGCCAGTGTGTTTAGCCTCCTGGTACCAGATGTACTTGTGGGACCTTTTTCCTCCAAATAAAGCTAAGACTTTTGCTGCCTTGGCTGTGGCCATTCTCTCTGTCTGGTGCTGTCACTCCATCACCTGTCTGCTTTCATTTATTTCAACATTTTAAAAATTTCATGGGCCCACTCCCAGATGGTGTAAACCGATAAAACTCCAGGCCATGCTCCAAAAACATCAGTGTAACTGTAGGATCTGGCTCTTTGGGTTTACTTACCTATGCCAAAGAAAAATAGGAAAGCTGTAAGCAAAGCAAAAAAAGGAAAAGAATGTCTGGAAAAAAAAAAGTTTAAGATGTTGATTATATAAGAATTGTATAGCTGTTAAAGTCACCTAGAATATCCTTTTAATAAGTGAAGAAATTGCAGCCAGATAAGTTAATAATTAAGGATGACAAAAATATACCATTGTTCCAATAATAAGGAACTGTATTGCTCTTATTGAAGATAAATGGAGGCGTATTTAACATGATTCAGTGCTATGCTGATAGACTACAAATGTCCTTTTTTCGCTAGAAAACTCAGTATAAAATCAGGTCAAAAGCTGATTGCCAGTACTTGTTCCCTCCAAGTTGCTCGGCTCCTTTTGACAGCAGATGTGCCTTGGAAGCAACTCCCACGTGTATGGAGCTGAGCAGAAGGGAGCTGGAAGCTTTGAGAAAAGGCTTCTGCCCCTTTCTGTGGAGAGCAACAAGATGTGCTCCTGTGTGTGGGTCATCCCATGCAGATACAGCACGATTTCAGACTGAGGACTGGATAAATCAACTGCTTCTCAGCTCTGCAAATCAATGACTGGCAAAGGTATCTGCAAGGAAGATGATGAAGGTGTGATTGCTCAGTTTCCTTCAATACAAGAGATTCCTGTAAAATCCAGTTGGACAGATTTGGTTATGGCCATACCTAGTAAAATAAGACAGCAATTTCACTACCTCCTGACACAATCAACACCCAAATTTCTTGTACCTCTAGCAAGCACCAAA
Organism: Manacus vitellinus; assembly: GCF_001715985.3. Taxonomy (NCBI): domain Eukaryota; kingdom Metazoa; phylum Chordata; class Aves; order Passeriformes; family Pipridae; genus Manacus; species Manacus vitellinus. The sequence continues at coordinate 8,035,868 of NW_021939546.1, read as the reverse complement.
ATATGATGGCTGCAACCCCGTGCTGATGGGGAGCAGTGGGCTTTTGATACTCACACACAGAAACCCTGTGACTGAAATCCGAGAATGAGTAAATGCACAGATCCTGTCTCCAGCTCATGTTAAACTCTAGGTATGCTTCTCAAGCCTTGAATTTGAGCTGCAGACTCACGCAACTGCTTTCTGTCTCCTCCTGCCCTCTCCATCTTTGGCAAGGCACATTGTTTTACAGATTGCTTAAGGAAAGATTGAGATATCAGCCAGCAATAAACCATTGTCATCCCAGAGCTATTAATTACCATTATCTCTGATATCAGCCAAGAGCCTGTAATAAGCTCTGAACTTTTATTGCATTGAGGTGTCTGCTGACATCCAGACTAATGCAGATTATAGGGCTGGGATAAGCTCTCCCTCATACTGGAATTGGCACAGTGAATCATGGAGGAGGAGAGTTTTATCCCTCTGTGAGGCAAGGAGTTGCCTGCCAACAAGAGTTGACACTTCTCTGGCACAGGAGAAGTGTCAGGAAAGTGAAACTACACCTTTTCAAATAAGATGAGTAACCAAAGGAAAGGAGAGGATACATTTTGTGGAGAAAGATTAGCTCTCTGGATCCTGGGTGACTTCCCAGGGAGGTTGAGTAGGGAAGCCTGTGTTCTCCATGAGGGATGGCAGGTCTGTATCTCAGGGATGCTAATTATGGGTACATACTGTGAGGTCCTGTCTCAGTCTGAGGTACTGATGGTAAGGCATCTGCATATGGGAGATGGAGACCTTTCTTTTCAGTCAAAAGGTAATGTCTTCCAGCTGTTTCTCTGTTTCTTCACATACATCTTTGTATATGCCTGTTACTCACATTTACATCCTCTTCTTTCTCCTAAATCAGTATAGGGTTTGTTTTTCTCTGACAAATCAGGGGAAGAGATAGGAGGTCCTACATCTCCATAGGAGTAATCTTCTGCTACTGCTGTTTCTTTCAGGCATAAATCAGGAGAACATTAGGAGTGGGGTCTCCTCAAAGCCTCAGACTACAGAGCTAACCAGAGTGCAAGCCACTGAGGTTGCTGCAGCACTGGACATGAGTGATGATATTGTCCAACAGCTTGACTCTGACACTTTTAATGCCATTACAGAGAAGTTGCTGCCCATTATTTCCCAAAATCACCTCCTGTCATTTCTTGCAGAATTTCAAATTTCAGTTACCTAGAAACTCAGGGAAGAAGATGTAAATGCTCCAGGTTAAAGAAAGGCAAGGTATGCAGCCAGAAATAACAGCTCCTACTAGGTCAGCAGACGATGTTGCAGATGAGCTTTGAAGAAAGCAGACAAGCTTTTGGGCACAGTTGTGCAGCCAGAGTAACATCACTGCCGCCAGAAGGGAGAGAGTGATATTTGGTGTTTGAAACAGAGGCAAATAGCAAGAAGAAAAGAGAAGCAAGCTAAACATCACCTATGTCCCCAGCTGGGGTAAGCACACAGCACCTTTTCCATCACTTACAACCCTCAGACACCAGATCTTGTCCCAAATACTCTGACCTGCAGAAGGACTTTTGTGCCTGAAAGTGTGTTTGGGTTTTTTTTCCAACTATATATCTCTCAGACTAGTAAAAGGTTCTCTCCCTTGTGGCGGTGCATTTTCCCTGCCACCAAGGCTGCACTATGACCTGAGAAATGCTCAATAGACCTCGGCCTTGACAAACTGTAGCTGGGCCAAGCTCCTCTTGAGTGTCTCATAAACACTATCTGCTCCCTGGAACCAGTGTTGTCTAAGGAGCTCCTGTTTTTTTTTAATGAACAGCCTTGGAAACTTATTTTTCCTGCCTGAATAACAACCCAAGTGGAATCACATTTTTGTTATCAAACTTTCAAAGATATTTACCGACTGGAACTGTAGCCAGGATGGAAAATCCAACTGTCTTGTGACCCTATAAACAACAGTTCAAAGTGAGACCCTCTGAGCTCTCCTAGACTTCAGCAGCTGTGACCAGCATCTCCTTCTAAGTGGGGCCTCCCAGAGCCAGCAAATTCCCAACTTTGCTGTACACGGATCACCAAATGACAATGACAGAGCCTGAGCTGTTACCCTACACTTCTTGAGGCTCAACCCTTTGCCCACTGAGAAGATGGAACAGCATCCAAAGTGAATGGCATCCATTTCACTGAATTTGAGGGGAATTTTTTGCAGGTATCTTGTACAGACTCTTCATGTCTGTATGTGTGCAAATGTGCATATGCTGTTTCAAATGTACTAGGAATGCTGCTCTCCTAGATTCTTAAGTACTTTAGATTTGTAAGTAAGTTACTGTTGTGGTAGAGTAAATTCTATATGAATTCTTTGCTAAGTTGTTAAACTTTGATTATTGGTTAAGTTAAATGCTGTTAAATTTAAGTGCTGTTAAGTTTAAGTGCTGTTAAGTTAAATGCTATTAAGTGCTATTAACTTTAAGTTAAGTGCTGTTGGGCCTTTAGGCTGTATTCCTTTTTATCCTTACCTTTTCCAGCCTTTTGTCTCTCCCTCGCCCCCCCGTCCGGCTTCCACATAGATAATTTTGCGTTTATTTTGGTTTGAGTTGACTGACTCTGGATTATTTGTTTGCTTTTTCTAGGTGTGCTTTAACCATATAGTAAGTAGCAGAGTGTACCTTGCCAATGAACTTTGTTGTGCTTTCTTTTTTCATAATAAATCTGCTTTTGCTGATACCTTTGCAGTTGATTCTTTAAGCGACCTTAAAATGCTCATTCATGGCACTCCTTCCTCTCAGCCATATCTTGTATGTCTCCCCAGACTGTCATGCTTCCAGCAGAAGCTTTTCAAGGTTTGCAGGTCTTCCATAGGTCTCTCTGCTCAGGTGTGATAGATTCACTCACATCAAGCTTGACTGAGGAGCTTACAGGGCTGGAAATGGATGTTTCTTCACCACGAGCCAAATGGCAGCTCACTCTAGCAGAGCTGCAGCAGCTGCAGCATGTAAAACAGGCTGGGTGGTGGGTTATACAGATTAGCACAACTCCGGTGCCTCTTCTCTAAAAAAGAAGTTCATACATGGGGCTTCCCTTAGGCAAAAATCTCTATGAGTTCAGGAAAAATTTTGTCTGACTAAAGATTGAGCCAAGGCATCAGGATTTAACTCTTTCCTTCCCTAACCCCTTGTTAGGTGAATTTCAAATCCTTTGCAGGTTTTGTTGGAAAGCTCATAGGAAGCTCTTTCTGTCCCCATTTGCAACACAGAAATTCCCTTTACAGGAGACCCAAAGCTTTATCATACCCATTTATCTACATAACAACCCCAACAGGAGGTGGCGCCTTACCCTCGTGCTCCTGTACTAACACAAGTTCTGGATGAAGAACAGAAGGAATTTGAGGACATTGCTGGTCCATAAAGCCGTTGGTGGATGATGCTGCTGGTACTTTCCAAGTCCCTTTCCAAGACTTTCCACCACAGTTCTGTTCCTCATCACAGTGCAGATTTACAGACTGCTGGCTGGGATATTGTTACAGTCAGGTTAGCAAACATTTAAGCTTTAAAACACCCAGAGGTTTTGGGTCCAGGGATTTGCTAGATGATGGACATAGCTAGTGCAAAAAACACTTCAGAAACTGATATTAAGGCACTTTATACATCTGTTGTTCTTCTGTTATAATTCAAACCCAGTAAAAACCATTGGAACTAAATCATAAGATATATTATATACAAAAAGGGCTTCTGCAGTCGATAAAGTCTCAGGGCAAAAGCATAGCTGTGTAGAGAAGGAGTACTTCTAGGTGAATCAGCCAAAAAACCCCACACCACTTTGTGGTCAGAGGCATGATCCCCTTTCACATCCAAATTCTCAGCTTTTCCTGCTGGAGAGCACAAAGCGGTCTCAAACCCTCCTTCTGTCCATATAGCAGAACTACCAAAGAGACATCTATAGCCAGTTGCAGGTTCAACCCCAAACAAGCCGAAGGACATTACTGAACATTGCATCATGTGAAGATGCAGGACAAATATGTTCAAAGCCTAGATTTGCTGACTGGATTAGGTAGGAGTGCCTGAGCCAGTATATCAAATAGCACAACTAATTAGGCATTTTAAGAGGATGCAAATTAAGGCAAAGATAAACAGCAGGAGTTTTCTCCCTTGCTTTACGTGTGCTGGGTGCAGGAACTCCTTCCCATCTGCACATCCTCATGGCTGTATGTGCTGCAGCCCCTATTCAGTGTGACTGCTGCTCCCACCTCTGCTGTGCCCTATGGCCCGTGCTAAGGGAAATATGAGATATGCTAGCCCCTGGGAATGGCTTCTCTATGGATCTGGACAACATGGGCACCTTATGCCTGCAGAGGCATGTCCCATAAAGCCTCATCAGTGACTCTTTAATGACCCTGTCACAGGGGGCATGATGAGAGGTGCTTGCTGGAGGCAGCTGGGCACAAGGAGAGCAGCCTGTGCACCAGGTCGCTGATGGAGACCTTCAACCTGGCCCAAGTCCCAGGTAGAAGGGCTCTGACAGGGACTCTGAGCTCCTCTTGTTTGGACTTGTTGCATCCAAATTCACTCTTGACTCGGTGTTCTTGGTATCAACCACCTTGTAGTGACAGGTCAGACAGTGCATGCATGTGCACACACACACACACACATACACACACACACACACACACACACACAGAGGTATTGAAGAATCTGACTTATTTATCCTGATTATACATTGAAATACACTATTTTACATGCGATTTGCTGCAGCAGCAAAATTAGGTGAACAATGAATCAAAAAGCAGCACTTTGTGCCAGCAGCGTTGCTCAAGCTCAGCATCCTTACCTGGGGGAGGCAATTACTGGAACAATCTCTTTCCCTGTTCCTCCTTTGTTCCTGTTCTTGCAGAGGCTGTAACTGTCTTTTATATCTCCCTGTTTTCCCCACTGGTTTCACTGTGCATGGGATGTTTTACATATTTTGCACTTAGATATTCTGCCTTTATTCTGGAGAAGCCCTTTGACTGTGCCCTGTGATGTTTTGCAGCACCTTGTCCACCAGCAGGAAAGTTCTCGGAGAGGGAAAATGCAGTTTGGCCAAGGTGTTGCTAAGCAGACAGACATGCTGGCACCACTCAGCACTTCCAACCTCTACCTTGTGGTGAAATATTTGTCGTGGGTTTGTGGCTGCCTGTAAGCCAGATCTCTGGGGAAGGCAGAAGGTTGCAGATGGCTGTGGGGCTGTAGGACCAGTGTGTTTGCAGAGAGCCACCTTCTTCTCTGCAGCCCTGTGCTGGGAATAGAACAGTTGTGCACAAACACCACCTTGAAGTGCTTCAGAAGCTTTTTGACAATAAAATTTCAGTTAAATATAATATCTGAGCAGGTAATGAGCAGAAGAAGGTGCCTCATTGTCCTTCAGCAGGGGAACTGGTGATTCACAGTGCCCACGTCATTCGTGGATGGTGATGTGAGCTCTCAGCAATGACATGTCTGCAACAGAAAAGCCAGATATTGATTTTTGGGATCCTGAGGCCAAACTCCATCCTGTCAAGGAGCAAAAAACCATGGTATTTGGAGGACACCTAGGATTTATTGTCAGGGATTGCACCATGAGGCTTGAGAACCTTGCTGCATCCAGCCCGGGGGCTGAGGCCACACTGGGGTGCTGGCCTTGGGGATCCCTGCCCCATGTTCCTCTGTGATGGAGACTCAACCTGCTGCAGGGCCAGCCCTGTGTGAACCAGCCCTCCTCGTGCCTCAGTTTACCATTTGTATAACTCCACAGTGTCTTCAGGTAAATGGGGCTGTACAGCCACATTTTCTCAGCTGGGCTGAATGGCTTCTAAGCATGTATGAAGCTGATATGAATTCCACAACAGGGCTTTGTATCAGTCCCTGCAGCCTGTGTGGGTAAACCCTGAGCTGGTTTTGAGCCAGTGAGGTGAGGAGCTGCAAGCAGCCAAGGGTATCCATAGAAATGGCTTTGCCTGTCAGCAGTGCTCAGCTGCAGCCCAAGAGCAGCGTGATGGATCTGTGAGATGCACATTCATTGCACAGCATGGCGTGGCAGCTCTTGATCAAATCTCCCTCCAGCTCTGTGATGAGGAATTGTGTGTGAAACCAGATGCCATCATACCAACCATCCTGAAACTCAGATCAGAGCACCCTCAGCTTGTTTAATATCCAGGTGTTCTCATGAGTGCTGCAGGGTAATGGTTTTAAACGAAAGAGGGTTTATTCAGATTAGATATAAAGAAGAGATTTTTTTACAGTGAAGTTGGTGACACACTGGCACAGGTTGCCCAAAAAGGTGATGGATGCCCCATTCCTGAAAAATTCAAGGCCAGATGGAATAGGGCTCTGAGCAGCCTGACTTAGTTGAAAGAATCTCTGGTCATTGCAGGGACGTTGAACTAGATCGCCTTTAAAGGTCCCGCCCAACCCAAACCATTTCACGAACGGGGGAAAGGGACAATACTGGCATTTGACAGAGAGGTGAGGAGAACTAAAGCGGTCACAAAGCAAGCTTGGGGCAGAGATCCTCCTGTTCTGCAGCGTGGGTGTCCCACCCATAGGACAGTGATGTCCCACCCGTGGGGCAGTGTCTTCCACAGGGCAGGACCGTGTCCCAACCACAGGGGAAGCCCGGAGCTCTCGGGAGCCCCGCACACCGACGGGACGGGACGGGATAGGAAGGGATAGGACGGGACGGGAGCGGGACGGCGCTGAGGGGAGCCGGGACTGCCCGCCCCTCCGGGCCGTGCCGTGCCGGGAGGGAACGCCGGTCCTGCCCGCCCCGAGCCGCCACCCTGCCGCCCGCGCCCCCCGGCCCGCCCGCCCCGGGCCGCGCTCGGCGGAGCCGGCCGCTCGCCGGAGCGGGGGCTGGCGCGGCGGTGAGTACGGCACGGGGCGGGGGGCTCGGGGGGACGCGGCACCCCCGGCTGGGCGCTGTGCCGCAGGGGAGAGGAGGTGCGGGCACCGGCCGCGGCGGGAAGAGAGCCCTGGGGGTACCGCCGGGATCGGCCACCTTAGAGGGAACGATGCTCAGGCTTCGCCCCAAAGCCTGGCAGGGGACACAGGGCGGGGGGGAGGCATGTGCTTCCCTCTGTCAGAACCTGCTTCGGGAGGCTGAGTGCACCAGATGTCTCGGATGCTCTTCCAAAGCGTCACTGTTACTTTGCTTTGGATGGAGACCAAACCCTCACTAATAGCAATAACAAAAAAAAAAGCAAATTTGGATAGAGGCAGTAAGGGATCTCCCTAATGACATGCTCACTCTCTGGCGCATCTCTTGCCGGCGCTCCATCCGCGACTAAAGCTCTCCAGCCCCGCGTGGAAGGACAGTCTGTAAGTGCCATGGAGGGATGGGTCTGGAGGTGGATTTCTACTTGATAGCAGTGGGAGAGGTTCAAAACTCTTTTCTTTTCTTATGTTGCTAGAAAAGAGCGTTTTTCTGAGTAATGCTTAGTAGACCTCATGAATCACCATCTGCATAACTTTATATGGGGGCTGCTATTCTCAGCATCTCAGTGGAACTATGTAAACTATCAACATTCATATCTGTGTGTACATGCAACGTGCAAATCTATTCCCCGGAAAACTATTTCAGAGCAGGTCAAAGGAGGAGACAGCAGAACAAAATGTCAGGGTGGCTTGGCGGGTGGAGACCGGTGTTGGGGAGCCAACAGTTGCCTCCTTGGAGGGACAGCCCCTCTGTGAAAGTGTGCTGGGAATGCTCACCAGGAGAGGTGCTGTGCGGGATGCTGAGTGCTCCGGGAGTGGAGCCAGAAGAGGCTGGAGGATCAGGGACTCAGGTCCTGCCCTGGCCTTGCTCCTTCAGACTCTTCTTCCAGAGGCTGATGTGCTGAGAAAACATTGTGAGTCTTTTAGAGAGGTTCAGGTGAACTGTGGAAACACAAGAAGGGGTTTGGCAAGGGGATGGCACAGCTGCAATGTCACCCAGTGATGGCAGTGCCACCCAGCTCGGAGGAGCTGCCCCCGCACACGTGCTGCGGGAGCACATGTGGGTAGTTTGGAGGAGCTTTCAGCGCTGCTCCCCGAGCTGTGCTGGTTTTGTCAAGAGAGAAGAGTTTATTCTCTTGAGCTGTCAATCCATCACCTCCCAGAGGCTCTCCGCCTTCCCTCCGCCTCCCCCTTGCTGCCAGCGCTCCCAGATGTGCACAGTGCCGCAGGCTGCAAAATTCCCTGTACCCAGGCAGGGGAATCACAGCATATCCCAAACCTCACCAGGGAACTCAAAGCATCTCCCAAACCTCACCAGTCTGACCCCAAAATGAGAAGAGTTGCAGAAGTTGAACGTTTCAATTCTTGGTGCTGGTTCAATCCAGGCTTTCAGTTTGGAGTGACCTGACATTTCCAAGCAGTTGGATTGAAAGCTTTGCTGTAGGGTTTTTTGGGTCATGTTTTTTTTCCTTAAATAATATTAGCTGAAATTTTTCCATGAAAATGCATTGCTCTCCAAAGGAGCTGCATTCATGGGTCAGTAGTGTCCTTGCACTCCCCTGAGCATCTCCTGCTGCAAGGCAACATGAGTCTAGTTCTTCTGTTGTGTCCTGCTTGTGTTTAGTCATGGAGTGGAGATGCTGATCCCTAATAGCATCTAATACCATCTCCAACAGTTCCTGCTCTGTCTCAGCTCAGCCAATCCCCTGCCATTCAGGAGGGAGCATCCTAACATGTCCCCCTGTTATGGGTGGAAGCTCTGTCTTCTCCCACCCCAGGAACGTGACCTCGTTCCCAGTAGGTGACTGCAGCTGCCTGAGTGACAATTTGGGCTCATGACCCTGGGACAAGAGCTGGAGTGTACTGCTTTCCTGCAGGCTTCCCAAATCCCACTTCTCATCCAACTCCTTCATTAAACATAGATTAGATCAGATAGTGTTTCTTTCACTACAAAGTAATTTGACTTTCCATTTAGTGGGCCCATCTGATAAATAATGGCTTCAAATAATATGATTCCACCTGACCTTGATCACATCAAGTCCATGCTGGACTTTTGCTCCCTGCCTAGCTCTGGCTCAGCACTTCCAGACCTCAGAGTACAATTTAAGTCCCCACTCTTGGAGGTGAGCCCTGCCTGGAGGAATGGAGACCAAAGCCACCACATTATCTTCATGTTACTGACACACAGGCAAAGCGACGAGTGCAGAGGTGACAGCCGAGTGTAGATCATCCATCTGTCCATCCACCTCTGTGCTTGAGCCCCAATTCCATCCTGGCTGTGCAGGCTCTCCACTGGCACTGCCACCATGAGAAACCCTCAAAATAGAGTTACTCAAGACTGAATCTGCCTGGGGGGGTTGGGTGCTCAATTCCCACATGGTCCAAAGCTTTTTGTCCTTCAAGAAATAGGAGTTGAACCTGAATCTTCTTGCTGGGCAGGGCCAGGGGGGATTTGGTGGGACCTCTCTGCCTCTGCCTCAGTCGGTTGGCTGGGAGCTGGGGATGCACAAGCCCAGGGAGCAGATGCTCTCTGTTGCTGGAAAAAGCAATGAGGAGTGAGAGCCCCACAGAGATCAGAAACCAGGTCTCCCTCCCCAAATTTTCCAGCACCAGGGAAGCATGGTTGCTCTCTGCATGTGACGTTTAGCTGAGAAGGGCCACCCAGCAGGGAGAAACCACACTTGATAGGGAGGGTGAAGGTTGTGATAACACCTGTGGGATTGATCTTGACATGGACCTGAGAAGGTGTGCGCTGGAGCTGACCCTAACCTCTTCCATAAGCTGTGCTTTGATCAGAAACCCAGCTGGCATTCTGCCAAGCTTGGGAAGAAATCTGGAATAAAACCCAAAGACAAGAGCTATGAAAGCCTCCAGAGCTGCCCTGGTTGGAGTTCCCACCCAGCCTCTGTGGGACTGCTGTGTTGTTTCTTGAAATTGAGGATGTTTTTATGAGGCTGTTGGGAAGTTTATTTGTTCAAACCGCACTGGCTTTGCTCTGCCCAAGGGCTTCCCGTCTGAGGTGGTGGAAATGCCCTTTCTGATGGTCAGTAGTAAGTAGCTAAAGAGGCTGCACTCCCTGTAGAGGTCCTAGCTCAGTCATTTTCTCCTCTGACAGGTCTTCCACAACCTTGTCCTGCTCAAACTTTGCCCCCTTCTTGTCTTGCAGGACGTGGGCTCTCTCATGCCTTGTCTCGCTCTTCTTCCCTCCTAAAATCTCCTTCTGAAGGATGGCAGCTGCCTCTTTCCGCTATGGCCTGACCATCATCGGGGCCGTGCTGCTGGTGACAGGAACGCTGTGCTTTGCCTGGTGGAGTGACGGGGAGGTCGGCTCATCGGCTGGCAGCGGGACTCGCCTCCTGCCTCCCCGGGAAGCCGAGGCAGTTCCCAGCTCCTCCTCCTCCAGCGCCCTGCTCCGCTCTGTCAGCTTCTTCTGCTGCGGTATCGGTGGCATCCTCCTCCTCTTCGGCCTCCTCTGGTCCGTGAAAGCCAACACCAGGGTGGTCTCCCGCCGCTACCAGTACCATTTCCCCAGGGACCTGCAGTACTTCACCGCGGAGCCCCCGGAGAAGTGGAACTGCAGGTGGGTGCCACGTCCCTGTGCGGTGCTTGGGTGGGCAGAAGTGGAGGGTGGTCTTGGCTGTCCCGTGTGCCTGAGCCTGCTCCCAGACTGGCTTGCTGGTGAGCTTACAGGAGCAACAACACATCCGCACTGCCAGCCACTGCTCAGACCCCGGTCTGTGCTCTCCTCCTGCTCCTGAGCAGATGCTCTTGCTCATTAGTGTCAACCTGAGCATCCACTCTCCCTCCCTGCCAGCCCCCGTCTGCCTACACTGGCTGCACCTGTGGCCAGCTTGGCTGCATCCAGCTCTCCTTGCCCTGCAGGGCCATCACAGAGGGAGGCAACATCTCCTTAGCAGAGCCACCAAGGAGAAGACTACATTGGTTTTCTGGCAGAAGGTTTGAATTTGGGGGTGGGGAGGTCACCCAGACCTCCAGCTGTTGAATCCTGCCCTGGTCTCTCAGGTCTGCAATACTGTATAAAGATGAGGGTGTTTATGCCATCTTTAAGGGAAGCCAAATCTGTGTTAAAAGGGACTTAAAAGAAAAAAAATAAGGAAAATAATCCTTGGAATGGTGTCAAGAGTGTTGTTAGAGGGTCCTTCTACAAAGCCTATTTTGGGGTGTAGAAATGCTCCTCACCCTGAACACCACTGCTGCTTTTTGGGCCCCAGACTTCCAGTGTGAAGATCACTTCTTGATTTAAAAGTTTCTTGCTCAAAAGATTTTTTTTTTTCCCCAGAGGCTACAGTGGAAATGGAGCCAGCCAGCCCTTCCCAGTGCTGTTTTATGGGGTCACAGCAAAGATCTTGGCTCCAGCATAAATCAGTCTCCAGGGAAAAGCAGCACTAAAAGAAACTCTTAAGAACATTAAACCATAAAATTTCAGTTGGAGTGGGAGGCACGTTCCTGGTTCTCCCGGGGTTTCAGTGCCCATCTGAGTATCTGTGAGATTGTGATCCAGTCTGGGTACTCTGGGGAGAAGTTTCACCTCCTGTGGAGAGCTTTGCTGTGCCCCCATGGGGAATGTCCCTTTCCCTGAGCTTCCGACTTCCACGCTGGATGGGACACAGTGCCCTGGCACTGTTGGTGCTGTGACAGCTCCTCCAGCCCCAGCAAAGCATGCTGTGCTGGGATAAATCCTTCTCTCTGCATTTCCAAGACAACATCCCCATGCAAACTGAGGCTGGCAAAATTGTGAGCACAGAAGCCCAAGGTGGTCTGTCTGGGACAGGGAGCTGCCAAGAGTTCAGGATGGAGGCACCCCTGTAGAACATTGCAGCTTTTCCTTTGGACCAGCTGTGCTCTGCGATGCCCACCACCTCCCCAATGCACTGTGCTGGATTTCATCTGCAACGATGAGTTGCTTTCACAGCCTCCCCGGCTCTGGGCTGTACAGTTCCATAGGGTGCCAAGCAGGACCCTGCACAGGGCAAAGGTTGTCCAAAGGTTTTCCCTGTACACAAGCTGTGTTTGCTCAGCAAAGCACTGCTGGAAGTGACACCAGGCTTGGCTGGTGCATGGAGGGCTCCGGCAGGCACAAGAGTTTAGTGTGACCGCATTGAACCGGGATTGCTGCCCCTTGCCCAGACGTTTGTGGCAAACTGCTCCCTTGGCTACTGGCAGCCTCTGTGACTAAGGAGTGAATTTGGGATTAGGCAGGTGATGGAGGTGCTCTTCTGCCTATGGGACCTTGTCGCAAGGTCTGATGGATAATGCCCTTCCTCCTGCATGGCTCCCCACCTTGGTCATCCCTTGATCCTGGGCATGCAAAACCTGCTGATGTGCTGTCTCCAGTATATGTGTCCATCATGCTTAGATGGGGTTGAAGGTGTATTTGGATGCTGCAATTGATGGGCACTGGGATGCTCTGGTTGATGGGACACTGGGATGGTTCTGGTTGACAGGGCACAGGGATACTCCAGTTGGCAAGTACTGGGGTGGTCCAGTTATTGGGTGCTGGGATGCTCTGGATGATGGTGTGTGCTGCTGGGTTTCTTCTTTCCTCGCAGCAACTGGGATGCCAGTGCCATCCCCACCTACGAAGAAGCCCTGACCTGCAGACCTGCCCATGGTGCCCTGGCCTATGTCCAGCCCCCGAGGAGGAAGGAGGATCTCACGCCACCCCTGTACCACTACCTGGAGGAGGATGAGAGCTGGCAGGGTGGCCGCCGGCGCAGCTCCTCCGACAGCGCCTTGTTCCGCCCCAGCCCGTCCTGGCTGGAGACCCTGCACCCCGAGGAGCCGCAGGCAACGCCTCCCCCCAGCTATGAAAACATCAATGTCCGAGGGGTCTGAGCTGGGGGCAGCAAGGGCCATGACTCTGTGGGTGGCTGCCCTGTCCCTCAGCTTTAAACTGAGCCCCTTCCTTTGTGGGGAGGAGAGGAGGGTGGGGGAGGAGGGGAAAGGATCAAATGGGCTTTCTGAGCTATCAGTCCAGGGCTGTTGGGATTGTGGGTCCTGTGGGTGATGCATTTAAAGTGTTGAGGGTAACTGGCATGTTTGAAAGCCTTCATATTTTTAATAAAACCACTGTTGGTTGCAGATGCTTTGTGTTCCCTGCTCTGCCCCACCCTTGGGAGTTCCTTTCAGGCTGCCCACTCAATAATAAAAACTGCAGCAGAGAACGAGGAATCTGGCCAGAGAAAAACCAGCTCTGTGCCGCCCCATTTGCTCCTCTGCCTTTGCAGTGCCCCTTCTGGCCCTACCTCCATCCCTTCCACCTTGCTTCCCGATGTACTGACTTCCCACGCCTGACTTCATGTAGTGTAGAGATGCTCAGTGGCTCATGTGTGTGGTCAGGGCATCCAAGTGCACTTGGCATTTCAGACAGCATCCTATAAAGAGCCATCCTGAGCACACAGCCCCCTCCCTGCACACCATGGGTGGGTTTGCAGCCTTGCCCAGAGGAAAGGCCAGCGGCTGTGGGGGCCACTGCCGGTTCCTCCATCCCACCAAAACAATGGGCTGCCCTGGGTTTGGAGCCATAGCCACGTACAACATATTGCTTATAATATAATTATTTGTATGTGCTCCCACATGTGCTGGAAAGTAAGGGAATAAAACGAAGGCTAATTAAAGCCACCAACACTGTCTAGCTGTTGGATATGTTTTGGGAAGGGGACACCTTCTAACACTCCAGCTCCAACTTAAGCGAACACAGGGCACAGGGATATTCTGTCCTCACTGCCCCTGGGAGGATCAACCCCACTCCATCCTTCCCTGGCTTTAGTCCCCCCTTTGTAGCCCACCTGCTGCCCAATGAAGCAGCCTTAGCACTTAGCCGGAGAAAGACAAGGGATGTTACAAACCCATGGGACTCCAGAAAGACCGTGGAGCACTCCCTCCTTCCCTATTGCAGCTCTGCAGTCTTTGAGAACGTGCTGCACCCTGATATACCCCTTATTTGGGCCTCTGCCAGCTCCAGTTTATGGCCAAGTCCAGCTTCAGTGCCCAGGGCTGGGAAAATCCCAACAGGATCAGCCACTCTCCAGGTTCCTGTCTCCACTGCCATGGCCCCCTCTCCCTCCCTGTCCCTTCCCCAGGCATGGGGTGCCCGCAGGGAAGGTTACGTGGACACGTGCCGGGCGGCTTCACTGGAGTGTGAATGGCAGGTCAGTGTTTGCATTCATTACAAACCCACTAAAAACTGGCTGGCTCAGCCCTGGGCAGGACCAGGTTAGCGTGCAGCTGATCCTCAGCTCCTGGCAGCCTCCGGAAAGAGAAACCACTCCTTGCCTTACCCTGCAGGTGTGCTCAGCGGGCAGCAGTGGCAGGTAAACGGGCTCCCTGGCATCTCTCCTTCCTGTCTCTCCCACCCAGAGCCCATGGCGGAGGAGAAGACCTTCCGTTACGGGTTCATCATCTTGGGTTTCTTCCTGGTGATGACGGGAATTTTCATCATGAGTGTGGAAAAGCCCCACATCTACATCACCTTCTGCGTCCTGGGTGTGATGCTCGTAGCCGTGGGCATCACCTGGAGCATGTGCCAGTGCTACCCAAAGGTAGGATCCATCCTGCTGCTGAGTGCTTTGGGGGGCTTGGGGGCTTAGCTGGGTTTGGGGGGCTTCGGCTGCTGTGGATGTGCAGCCTTGGGCTGTGTCTCAACTTCCCCATCCATGGGGTGAGATAGCAGCAGATACCAGCTGGAGTGATCTGGAGGAGGGATTATTGGTGTGGGATGCTCATGGCCTGCTGATGCCTGCAGGATGTAGCCCCTTGTCCCTGTACTCCTGCACCCTTCAAACCCCAGAGCCTGGTACTTTGCTTCCAAACAGGCAGCAGGGAATAATCCCAAGGAAATAAACTTGTGTTTATCTCTCCCATGCAAACCCTTCCCAAACTAGCCCCTTCATTGGGCCTGAGGCTTGGCAGGCTCCCAGAACTTCCAAGAAAAGACTGTCAAGGCCAAGGATGTTGGAGGGTCCTGGCCCCCCACAGCCCAGCCCTCACCTGCCAGTCTCCTTGGCAAAGGGCACTGCCAGCACGGAGAGCAGCCACGTGTCCCTGCCCTGGGAAACGGGTCTAGCAGAAAAGGGTTTTTTCAAAGGAGAGGGTGGCTGTGGCACTGCTCTGGGCACTGCCTGTCAACAACTTGGCTACCCTCCAAAATGTGGCACGGTGACCTCAGGACCTGGGACCAGCTGGGACCTCTGAAACTGGCTGTGTTTCCTGGGATTGGGGTGAAGCTGATCCCAGTTACCCCCCAAAGCCGAGCTCAACCCCAGCGAGGAGGGAGATGTGGCTTTGTTGCTGTGCTTGGGACTCAAGGATAGGGCACCCTCAGTGTTGTCCCTGACCACTGACCTCCCCTGTGGGCCCTGGGACCTCCTCTGGGCTTGGAGACATGCGTGACTCCACTGGGGAAAAGAGCTGTGCTGGATTCATTCATTCCTTACTGATTTTGCCCAAAAAAGCCCACTTCCAATCAAGACATCAAAATGTGGTGGGAAAACACCCTAAACCCAGTCGAAAGGGCACTCCGGCCCTTTTACCACTAAGGAGGGTCGAGTGTGCCCAGCACAGCCCCTGGGCTCTTCCTTCCTTTTTCCCCCAGATAACATTCATTCCTGTGGACCCTGAGGCTGAGCGGTTCCTGGACCACAAACCCACGGTGCTGCCACAGAAGGACATCGGGTGGGTCCCAAAATCTGCACACAGAGCTATGGGTGTGCCCTGGGGATGAAGGCAGTGTTTGAGACTGCACTGATTGCAGCACAAAATGCCAAGCAGGAGCCAGGGTGGGGCAGGCAAGGGATGTCTGAGCCATCCCAAGGCTGGAGCCTGAGTGATGCTGGGGGATGCCAAGCATCTGGCTGTGCAGCTGTGGGTATCCCCTTCAAGGACCCATTGGCTCTGCTGCTGGTGTGGGGAGTGATGTGGCCTTGGTAGCCTCTAAAGCCACTCCCTCAACTGATGGAGCCCTCTGTGCAAGTGCCTGAGGATCTTCCAGCTCCATGGGGTCCAGGTCCTGCTCAGCACCCTGTTATTCCTTTGCCCACAGCTTGGTTGCTCCCTGCCCTGACCAAGAGGCCACCAGCACCTATGAGAAGAGCCTGCCATCCTATGAGCAGATCCAGAAGCAGGCAGTGGGCTCAACTCCACTCCCACCCACGGCACAGCCCAGATCCCACAGCTGGTCCCAGTCAGCAGTGCAGGCCAAAGCAGAGGTCCACCGGGAGCTGGGGGGTGCTGGACACCCCCCACAAGACCTGACACCTCATCTGGAAACAGTGGCAGGCAGCTGGTATGTGATGCTTTTGGGGTCAGGGTCGCAGTGGTGGGATGCAGGGTGAAAATGGGAGGGATCAGACCAGGTCCTCCCAGGGGAGGGAAAGGAGGCAGAGGGATCTTTGCTGCTCACACAGCACTGAGTACCCAGACTCCCCAGCCTCTGTGGAGCCTGGATGGTGTCTCAACCCACAGGGAGTCTCTGTACCAAATTATTTCCCAGGAAGAAATCAGGATGGGCTTTGGTTGTAATTTGCATTTTCTTTTAATTTTATCAATACAAATAACATTCCTCACCAGAATAAACCCCAAGTTTCTGGTCAGACTTTGGTAGCAATGAGATGCCCAGTACTTGACCAGCAAACCAGATGCCATGTATCTGGTTTGTATGCCATGTATCCAAGAACTGGTTTGGGAGGTCCCAAAGGGATTTGCAAGTGATGGAGTGAACCATGCAGGCTCAGGGCGTAGGACTTGGATGCATCTGCAGCTGGATTGGGTGCACTGCTTTCCACTTGGGATGCAGTAAAGGCAAGGGCAGCCACCACTTTGTCCCGTGGGTAGAAGGAATCTGGCAGGCAGATGTCCTTATAAAGGCATGCATGAGGTGGCTGGGATAGTGTGCTCCCAGGGTGCTCCAGCCACCCAGCAAGGGGACTGGTGATGCTGGGATGCTGGCTGAGCAATGCTCCAGCAGCCACCAGCTCCAAAGGAAACCCCAGCTGTGTTTGGTGTAACTCCCACACCACCCATCAGCCCTCCTTGTCCCCACAGCCCCCCTTGTCCAGCGCCGGGGGATGCACCGCTGGCATCCCTCCTGGAGGAGATGGACACACCATCACTGGAGGGCTCCATGCCCGGCACCCCCACGCCACAGAGCCGGACTCTGCCATCCACTGCTCGCTCTGGCTGCACCCTGACCAGCTCCCCAGTGCGGGGACAGCACTCCGGATCCCCCCACAAAGGCACTGGGGAGGAGGATGACCTTTATTATGGGCTCCAAGAGGAGCCAGATGCTCTGCTCAAGGACAGTGACTGCGTTTTTGAGCCTGAAAACTGATTTCCCAGATAAAATGACCACTTGGCATGGACTTATCTCACGGAGGGGATGCAAACATCACGGCCTGGAGGAAAGGCGATGCCCCCAAAAGTGCAGCGCCGGCAGCACAGAAGGTCCCCCAGGCTTCTGCACCCCTTGGACACACCCAGCCTTTCTGGAGGCTTTCATTCCCCCAAAACTCAAATGGGGGACTGCCGCCTCCTGAATTCCAGGGCATATAGGACAAGGCCTCCCTCGCTGGAGCCCTTTGGATGGGCACAGAGAAGCTGGGCTGGGCAGGATCTGGGAGAAATACTGTGCTTGGGAAGGAAAAGCATTAGTTTTGCTGCTTGGAACAGGATCAAGTTTAGGTGGGTAAAGATGTGCTCACACCAGGTGGGCTTGATGAGGCAGAGATGTCCTCAAAGTCATTCTCCCACTTATCCAAGCTCCCCTGAAATTAAAATCAGATCCTGAGACTCCTGCAGCAGGCAGCCTTCATGTCTCTCGGTTGGGAGAGGGGTGATGGAGGTGACAGACTGTGCTGTCCTTCATTTTCTGCACGAGGACAAGCTTCCAGTGCCATTGGGAGCAGAAAGAGGAGGATTCAGCTCAGCCAAAACCCTGGTGATGGCACCTGAGGTGGTGACTTTGGGCACCTGCACTGGGTCAGTGTCAACAACCACAGGGCTGTGGGTGGGCTCGGACACTGGCACCCACCATCCCCGAACTCTCTCTGAATAATAAGTATTTGTTTCAAACCATGTTGATGGATCTAAGCCTGGTTTGTCACCACGACAGAGATAACACAGCAACTCCCCCAGACTGCTTGTACCATGAAGAGATGGCAGCACTGGTGGGAGTCGTGACCTCTGCGTGCCCTTTATTTGCTTGAGACCATGGGGATCTGTGTCGCTGAGCCTCCCCAGGGAGGTGGGTTTGGATCTAACCACCAGCAGATCTAACAGTGTGGGGATTCTGAGAGTCCCTCACCCTGTTTTGGGAAAACTGGGCTGGATGCTGCCTGTGCATGGCATGGCCCCAGGAGGCGTGGGAGCACATGTGTGCTGACACAGCAGCTCTTCTGCAAATTTTGTAGAATTACAGAATGGTTTGGGCTGGAAGAGAGCTCAAAAATCATCTAGTTCCAATCACCCAAACCCAAAAATACAGGGAAAGCTGTCCTCCATCGTGTAAGGAGGATGAAGCATGAGAGCCCTGGAAGGATGCTCCCTGTGCTCCCCTGCTGATCAGGGAGTTCTGTGCTGGTACAGTCCAGGGTGTGCAAGAAGCGCCTCTACCTGGGGCTTCAGGCCCCTGTGACACCCCTCCTGGTGTTACTGCACCCCTCACTCACCTTGGCATCACCAAAGCAGCAAGGGAGAAGGGCACGGAGCACCTACGCACTCGAGGTATTTACAGGCAACAGGAGGGTGGGGAATGGAGGCTCCAGTGTTGGCCAAACATTGCCACAGGAGTGAGAGCAGCTGTCTGGGAGGAAGCAATAACAAATCGGTTACACGTACTCCTGCCTGTCCTTCCTGGTGGGGGGTGTGTGTGGTAGCTGCAGGGACACTGTTTGAACGAGGCCGTGTCTCACTGAGTTTCAGAGGGTTCCTGGGGCAGGATGTCACTCTGTGTCACTAGCTCCTAAGGAGTGTGGGAATCTGGTAGAGACCTGAAAGCTTTTGCCTCTAAAAGCATAGAACAGTTTGGATTGGGAGAGACCTTTAAAGACCATCTAGTCCAACCTCCCTGCCATGGGCAGGGACACCTTCCACTGTCCCAGGTTGCTCCAAGCCCCATCCAACCTGGCCTTGAATGTTTCCAGGGATGGGGCAGCCACAGTTTCTCTGGGAAACCTGTGTCAGTGCCTCACCACCTTTACAGTAAAGAATTTCTCCCTAATATCTAATCTAAACCTGCCCTCTTTCAGTTTGAAGCCATTCCCATTTGTCCTATCACTACATGCCCTTAGTCAGAAGTGTCTGTCCAGCTCTCCTGCACCCCCTCTACTGAAAAGGGCTCCAAGGTGTTCCCGGAGCCTTCTCCAGGCTGAACATTCCCAGCCCTTTCAGCCTTTCCTCAGAGGAGAGGTGTCCTATCTCATGCCCTGGCACTCACTGCTGCTTTTGGCAAAAGAAATTTACTTTCCAAAAGCATTTCTTCAGATGGGGCAGGGGAGGGGGCTGACACGGGGTCTGGACCCTCCCTCCCAGGGGACCCTTTGCGCAGCTGGAAGAGTCCCCCCATCCCTGGCGCAGCATCCTTGAGCCGAAGGACTCGGCTCCTGCGCCGGCCGAGGTTAAACATTGTGGGAATCGGGACATTCCTGCATGGCATTAAGCGAGCGGCCCGGCTTTTGGGGGTGGGGGGAGGAATTACCACCCGCTCGCCGCCCACGAGTGTCACCCACCCGCAGGGACTCCGCGGCAGGGAGCCGATGGAGGAGAGGAAGGAGCAGCCACGTGGGGTGGGTGGTGCCCGTGCACTTGTGGGCCCGCGGGAAACAGTGACATCAGCGCACCAGTGGTGTAGTGGTATCATGCAAGATTCCCATTCTTGCGACCCGGGTTCGATTCCCGGCTGGTGCAATAACCAAAGTGGGCCTTCTTCGATTTGTGGCACCATATCAGTGAACCACCAAACTCCTGTAAATTGCGTAGAAGCATCCCGGAGAGTGCCGTGGTTTTTTTTATGCTACGGGATGGGAAAGAGTCCGGCCCAGCATCGCCCAGCCCCCTGCCAGCACCGCTCTGAGCCCTGCGGCTCCCCGGGAATAGAGTGCAACAAGGATTTACAGGTCCTTCCCCCTTGCTGG
The DNA here is from genome assembly GCF_001715985.3 of Manacus vitellinus. Taxonomy (NCBI): domain Eukaryota; kingdom Metazoa; phylum Chordata; class Aves; order Passeriformes; family Pipridae; genus Manacus; species Manacus vitellinus. Next base: position 8,015,803 of record NW_021939546.1, on the reverse strand, counting down.
AGTCCTCTCTGATGCCTCCTCTGCTCTCTCCTTCCTCCCCCCTCAACAGGAGCCCCCCTCTGTACACGGACACAGCCGGTGATCCCGCTGCTCTCAGCAGCAGGAGGAAGCGCCCCAGGGTGCCAGGACTGAATCAGATCTCTTCTCTACAAGGTGCAAGTTTTGGGCTATTTCTGAATACTTTTTTCAATTAAATAAATTATCTTTCTGTAGATATCTACTCCTGGAGAGAGCTCCAGAGCTGGGCGTCTCTCACACTCTCAGCCCAGTTCTGGTGCTGGATGTTCATGCTGAGCTCTCTCTGGGTTCCTCAGCATGTCCAGGTGTGTGTGTGTGGGGCTGGAGGGCCTTTGCCACCTCCTACTATTTGGGGTCCTTCCATCCTTCCCTGGGACACAGCTTGTCCCCTGGCAAAACGGAAGGGAGCAACTGCAGGGAAAGGGAGACTGTCTCCCTCGAGATGGGGTGCCCCAGTTCTCAGTTGCCCTGAAAGTGTCCTAAGGCACCAGTGGTGTATTGTGGGACTTAGTGGCACTGATGAAGCTGAGCCAAAAATCAGGAGTGAGACTTATCCCCACGACCAGTGTCCTGGATACTGAATCTTCCAGTGTCAGCTTGCTGTGGAGGAAAGTGGGTGACAAGTGGGGTCTGGTCTCCCCCAGTTACCCAAGCCAGGGTGAAGGCACCCACTTGAGGTCTCATTAAGAAATCATAAACTGTACACATCCATAGAAAACATACTCATCCATATAAACTATATACATCCATATAAAACATACATGTCCATACAAACCATACACATCCATATGAAACATACACATCCATATAAAACGTGTACATTCATATAAACATATAAGCTCCGAGAAGCTTAAAAATAACCAATAAAAAAGAAATATATCCCTATTTTCCTGAAAAGCTGAGAGCAGGGACAGGGCTTGCCGAAGGTCATCGGGGATATGGGGCAGTGTGGGAACCTGGCGCTGCAGGAGGGCAGAGGTGGGAAGCAGCCGGGAGAGCCACGGGAAAGCACGGAACCGCATCCCGCAAAAAGGATATTTAAGATGTGTGACGACTCTGTAAAAAAATGCCCAAACAGGATTAGAGGCTTTCATGGGAATTTATCCCTGGAGTGAAGCAGTAGGAGGCACATTAAAGCGTTCAGCCCTTTCTGAAATCAGTCCTTGAGCGGCTGCGCTTTGCTCGCCAGAGCCCCCAGCGATGCGCCGGGACTCGGGGTGAGCAGCGTCCCCCCCACCTCTCTCCCCGCGCCCCCGCGCCGTGACCCAGAGTCCCGCGCCCCCTCCCGCGGCCCCGTTAGTGGTTTAACGGCGCCCGGATGGGCCGCTGGGGCGCCGGCCGTGGCGTGAATCGCCGCCCCGCCGAGCTGAGCCCTCTCCGCGGACGGGCAAGCTGCGGCCGCCGTGCGCTCCAGGACGCTGCGGTGCGCTCCGGCACTCGGCTCCGCCGGTGCGCCCCGGCGTCTCGACTCCCGCGGTGCGCTCCGCGACCTCTCGGCCCGCGTTTCAGCCCCTCAGCCCCGCTCCGGCCCCTTGGCCCCGCGGGTGCGTTCCGGCCCATCGGCCGGTCGCGCAGCATCTCCCGCCGGCCCGCCGTCCCGGCGGCTCTGAGGGTCGCGGCGCCGCCCGGTCTGCCCAGCGGGGCGCGTGCGGTTATGCTCCCCACGGGGACTGGGTGCTGGCCCTGGTTGCTGGCGCTGGCGGAGGGAGCTGGGGTGACGCTGGGGGCGGCAGAGGGGGAATAAGCCAGCTCGGGGCCGCCCACCGGGACCCGCAGCTTTCCATCGCGCCGCAAGGTGAGGAGATGGGATGGGGGGGCAGCGCACGCGTCTGGTGTGTGGTGTGTGTGTGTGTGTGTGTGTGTGTGTGTGTGTGTGTGTGTGTCCCAAGCCCCAGCCCGGTGCTTGTGCTCCCACAGGCGTCGTGGAGGCTGCCCGGGCGCTACGTGGTGGTGTTGCAGGATGGCAGCAGTGGGGCCGAGGTGCGGGGCACAGCGCGACGTCTGCGAGCCCGGGCGGCTCGGCGGGGACACCTGACCGAGCTGCTGCACGTCTTCCACCTGCTGCCTGCCTTCCTGGTGAGGATGAGCAGCGACGTCCTGGACATGGTATGTGGGATGGAGGTCGTGGCGCAGGGCAGCAGCAGGGGTAGGCACTGGTGAGGGGAAGCAGTTCCCACCTCAGGGTGAACAGGAGCTTTACCACCACGCTGGGCACTGTATCTCCTCCCCGCAGGTGTTGAAGCTGCCACATGTGAAGTACATTGAGGAGGATGCCTATGTCTTTGCCCAGAGCATTCCCTGGAACCTGGGCAGGATCGTACCACTACAGCCCAACTCAAGCACCTACAGCCCTCCCAGTAAGCACTGTGGTGTGAGGGGGTTACCATAGGGGTTTGGGGAAAGGTCACTGACCCCATCCCCTCTCCTGATCTTGAGGGATGGGGATAGCCCCCTGCCCCATGGTGCTGTGGGCCTGGAGTTGCATTTTGAGAGCAGGCCAGATGGCCTGGGCTGACTGCAGTGCTGGTTGCCTTTCCTCCTGGCTGCATCCCTGACAGATAAAGGTGAGCTTGTGGAGATTTATCTGCTGGACACCAGTGTGCAGAGCACCCACCGGGAGATCGAGGGCAGGGTGTTTGTGACTGGCTTCGAGAGTGTCCCTGAGGAGGACAGCACCCACTTCCACAGGCAGGTAAGCCCTGAGACACCACATGCTGCGTTCTGGCAAGAGCATCCCCCTGCATCCACCAAACCCTGGCCAGGCTTGTGGGACTTCCCAGGACAAGGGGGAGACTTGGCTTGGGGCAAAATGCTGGGCAAGACATGCAACAGCAGGAGCTGTGGTCCTGGAAATATTGGGGCCCTCCATGTGGTCTATTTGGAGCTATGGCTGAGCAGGGCAGGTCTCCTTCCTGGGGAAAGCAGTCTGGAGGGGCACAGGTGCACATCAGGTATTGTTGCAAGAGGTAATCCAGGCAGGATGGAGCGGGGAGGATGCTCTTGGGTTGCAAACCTGCTTAGACACAATGGGCTGGGGCATGAAACTGGGATGCCTGCTCCAGGACAGCAAGTGCAACAGCCATGGGACCCACGTAGCCGGGGTGCTGAACGGGCGTGACGCCGGCGTGGCCACAGGCGCCAACGTTCACAGCTTCCGAGTGCTGAACTGCCAGGGGAAGGGCACTGTCAGCAGGACCCTCATGGGTGAGTGACCCCACGCTTTGAGAGGAGCACGTTCCCTTCTGGAGGCCCCTGCCTCGTCCCCCTCCTGCGATAGTGTCTTGTCCCTCTCAGCCCTGGAGTTCATCAAGATGAGGCTGGAGGCTCAGCCCTACATGCCCCTGGTGGTGGTGCTGCCCTTGGCCGGTGCCCACAGCCGTGTGGCTGAATTGCTGGCTGTCGGCGCGTGGTCAGGGACGGAGGTGGTGATTGTCGCGGCTGCTCAACTAAACGGACGGATTGCCTGTTCTACTCACCTGCGTCTGAGCCAGAGATGGGCTTGTCGGGTCCCTTGGCTTGGGACACCCTACAGGGACATGGTGCCACTTTTCCTCCTGGTGCCAATCACCTGAGTGGGCTGGCTGTGGCTCCTTGTCCTGCAACGTGTTGTCCCTCTGCTCCTGTCCCTGGCGAGGTTCATCACCGTCTGGTGCCACAACAGTGAGGACCAACCCAGCCTCCATCGGCATCCTGGGCACCAACTTTGGCCGCTGTGTGGACCTGTTTGCCCCAGGGGATGACATTATCGGTGCTTCCAGTGACTGCAGCACGTGCTTCACAGCACGGAGTGGGACCTCGCAGGCAGCTGCGCACGTGGCAGGTGAGCTGGGCTCTGGCAGGGGCAGGAAGGGCTGGCCTTCCACTTGCTGGTGCTGAGCACATGTCCCTGTAGGCACAGGGTATCAGGGATGCCTCAGCTGGGGACATTCTTGTGTGCCATGATGCCATGGTTTTGGCATGTTTGTCTCATTTGGGTGCTGCTGCCTGCACAGAACTCCCACATCCTGTGTGTGTGGGCAGTGGGCTGCAGGGATGCCTCCTCCTGTCTCTCTGGAGTTATGTTGCTCAAGAGAATGTTGTGTAGATATCTGCATGTCCCCTGGTTCTCACTGCAGCCCCCTGGGCTCTTGCAGGCCTTGCTGCCATGCTGCTTAGTGCTGAACCCCAGCTGAGCCTCGCCGAGCTCCGGCAGCGCCTCTTACACTTCTCCACCAAGAATGTCATGGACATGACGTGGTTCCCAGAGGACCAGAGGCTCCAGACACCGAACAGTGTGGCTGGGCTGCCCACACAGCTGGGTGCAGGTAAAGACCTTGCTGCCTTCTGGGTGCCTGGCAGAGCTCTGTCCTCATCCAGAAAAAAATGCTGGGATGAAAGCAATAGCGTGTCGGCAGGGCATGTCCCTCTCTGAGCTGTGCTGGGGATGGCTGAGCCTGGATTTGCATGCAGAGGGTGGGGAAGATGGAGCCTGGTCTGTGCTATGGGCACTGGGTGACACTGTGGATGTCACTGTGGGTCCACCCCACCGCTGACACCATGGGCCCCGTTGCAGAGGAGCAGCAGCTGTACTGTCGCTCGGTGTGGTCAGGGCTCACCTGGCACACCCCGGCTGTGGCTCGCTGTGCCAGCACCGAGGAGATTCTCAGCTGCTCCAGCTTCTCCCACAGCAGCAGGCAGCTGGGGCAGCACATGGAGGTGAGCAGTGTGTGTGGAGGCAGAATTACTGCCCCTAGGGTGCCCCCCAGCCCCAAGCACCCCAGTGACAACCTGTGCTGCCCTGGCTGCAGGACAAGGATGGGCAGAAGCACTGCGTGGCTCACAACGCTTTCCAGGGACAGGGAGTCTACGCCATCGCCAGGTGCTGCACATGGCCCAGGGCCAAGTGCTGGATCAACACCAGCTCCTCAGCAGCTGAGGGGGCCAACTGCTCCCCACAGGACCACGTGCTGACTGGTAATGCCTGACATGGCAGGTTACAGACCCTTGAGCCTGATGGCCAAGGGTGTTTCTTCCAGAAAAACTCTGGGAGCTGCGGTTAAAGAGTGGGGGTTAAAAGTGGGTATGGGTGCTGGGGTGGAGGGAAGGAGTACATATGCTGTGTGCATGGAGGCAAGGAGGCTCAGGTCTCATTCAGGACATTCCTTGGCACCTGCGTGTGCCTGGGATGCTGCCATGGCTGCCCCATGCTGACAGCTCCTCTCCCCCTGGCAGGGTGCAGTTTCCACTCCCCCTCCATGGCACTGGGTGATGGTGGCAGACCTGTCACGGGGCTGGGGAGCAGGGGCAGCCGCTGTGCAGGCAGGAGAAAGGTAGTGGCACATGCCTTGTGCTGCCCTGCTGCCAGTCTCGAGTGCCAAGTGAAGGAACACACGTCCCTGGGCTCTGAGGAGAAGGTAGGGATGGGAACACCCCTCCACTGGGGTGTTATCCTTTTCTCTGCTTATCCCTCTGCTACCCTCATGGCTGTCCCATCCCCAGCCTTCACTAATGTCCCCAGTTGCTCACCTGTAATGGGACAGCCCACCCAGCTGGGTGACACCAGTCACATCACCCTGAGTCCTGGGGACCACCAGGAACGGGCAGGCCCTTGCCCCTTTGGTGGCCTGTGGAGGATGACCTTTTCTCCCCCTTAGGTGACGGTGTCCTGTGACGGTGGCTGGACACTGACGGGCTGCAACGCCCATTCCCAGAGCCCCGGCATCATGGGAGCCTATGCCATGGACAACACCTGTGTGGCAGCTGGTGTTCCTGGCACCAGCACGGCTGTGGCCATTGCCACTTGCTGCCGGAGCCGGCAGTAGGGACGGGCTGGTGGCTCTCCTGGCCTGGTGATTCCAGTACACCTCGGATGGGTGCTGTGCTGGACCACCCTATCCCCTGCTCAGGACCTTCCCATGGCTGAGCTGCTGTTCCCAGCATGGTCCAGGCTCCAACATGTGGCTGCTGACAACCTCTGTGTTTGGGATGCTGTGATGGTGGGGTAGAAGCTCGTCACCCTCTCACACACAGCAGGGTCGGGATCCAGGGCGGGAGCTCTCCAAGCAGGCCCTGTGCATCTGGAGCCCTGTCCCATCACTGGAGTCAACACAGAATCCTTTCCCTGCCACATGCCAGGTCCTTCTGTAAACACCCTGACTGTACAAGCCATGTGTTGTCAGCCAACATGACAAAACTAGTACCTTTTTAAAGAAAAAAATATTGTGGCGAGGATTTCTCCTTTCTTTCCTGCTTAGTTGCTCATTAGTTGTCAGCTAACGCTGCTTAGCACCTGGAAAATCCTAGTTTAGCCATTTTGGGGCAGTTTTATAATTGCCTACTCGTGTTCCTAGGAGAATTCTTTACTTTTGAGTCAAGTGTAAGGGCTGTAGTTTAAACAGTCTGCTTGTTTAATTAGATTTTAATCTGCATTGCTACAGTCAGCTACTGCTTTGTTAGTGCTTTTTTTTGTTGTTAAGTCAAAGTTAATGATCTGCTGGTGTTATGTGTTAACAGTTTCCCTTTCAGGTCCCCAAGAGACATAGAACTGGCTGTAATTCCTTTGAAAAAAAAAAAGAAGAAAAAGCTTTCATAGCACCTTGGTTTTTACATTTGTACCTTAAATATTTATTTGGAATTTTATAAATAAACATTTTATAAATGTCTTTTTAAAATAAAACTCATAGATCAGTGCTCATATGATCCATTGTTTGACTTCATGTACATCCCCATGGGGAACCGGTCTGGAAGGGGGAGCTGGCACCCATCCAGCAGGGATGCTGCTCCCCCAAAAGAGCTCTGCTTTGTTAGTGAACCAGCCACAGGCTCCACCTCAGATCTGATCCCTGCCTGGTGTCCAAGGTGTCCCTGGATAAGCGCTGGCACGCTCAGAGGTCAGTGCAGACAGCACAGGTTCCCTCTATTGCCACAGCTGGGCGGAGCTCTGGGCAGGGACTGAGTCGTGTTGTCCCACACACGCACATACGCAAGAACAGAAGTTTGTTTTAACAACAGAGAGTAGGGCAAGAGCTTCCAGTTATGGAAACAAACATCACCCAGCTTTGAGGAAAGTGCCCTTGTGCTTGTATTGCTGTTGTTACTAACACTGGGCTTCACTTGGGAAGTGGTGGAGCCCCACAACAGAGACAAAGCTTGGCTTGGATTGATGCACACAGCAGGGAAAGGTTGAGAAGCACCAGAAGCCACCAGAGCTGGGTCTCACTTTTCTTTCAGTGTTTAACAGTCTCTCGGTACTACAATGTATAATTTGTGTGGTGTTACCTGAGGACAGATGAAAAAAATAAAGCTTGATACCACAAGCACCAGGTTAACCTGTCAAACTTCAGGTGGTTTGGGTGTTTTCCCCATCCAAAAGCACCTTGCAGTTCTGTTGCTCCAGCTTTAATTGGTAAGAGAAGACAGACCCAGCACAAAGCACCACTTTGAAAGGCTGAAACTAATTCTAAGTTGTTAACTAAAGCTGGCAAAAGCCCAACCCTAATCTAAACATATAATTACATGTCACGAACATAATTACAACCCATAACTTCATCAGCTAAAACCTGAGTTTTGCACAAAGAGGCAGAAAACAAAAAGGGATGTCAGCCTGAGAGCTCCTGGACAGTTTTGAGACAGCAGGTGATTTTTCAGCAGACTCCTTAGGCTGTAACCTCTCAAAACATGCACCAGATATTTCAGCTCTGACTTCCCTGCAAGAGGGGAGGATCCGGCAGAAGGTGTGAGCTTGTTCCGTGCATGATAAGCCAGATAGAGTTTTCCCAGCTTAGTTTAAGCATACATAAGCCTAGTGGAAGCAAACAATATTAAAAGATTAGCTCTTGCTTAGCATCTTGTACTTGGGTAGGCAGAAAAGCCTCTCACATTCAGGAGAGCAGTGCTGATCCCAGGGATGCCGTGGGCAGTCCTGGCAGCAGTTTGCAATGCCCATCCCATACTTCCAGGACTGCCAATGGAAAGCACTGGCTGGGTCATGCTGGAAAGGTAGAAGTCCTTGTCCTTAGAGCAGAGGACAAAGGCAGCTGTCAGAAGGCAGAGTGGGGATGGCAGCCCAGGCTGTAGCTCCTGATTTCCCAGACAGGGGAGCAGGGGAATACCGGCTCCATGGCACTGCTGCATGTCCAGCTCTGCCCCTCGCCCCCACAGAAGATGCAGGATGAGTGCACATCCAGATCAACCACAAATCCGGGATCCGACACACTAAAGCCGCTCTAATCTGCGACTGTGAGCAGGGCCAGGGTAAATCATTCTGCTAAGAAGGTCAGGAGGAGCTGCTCAGAGATACAAATCTGACAGTACACCAGCACAAGGATACACAGTGGTGCAGCTCTGGCGGCCGCTCTGCTGCTTCCATTTACTCTGGACAGGAGCCAAAATGGCAACCAGGGCACCCCCTCAGGGCTTATCATCTGCAGGGCTGACCTAAGGAGTTTCAAGGTAAGAGGATCAACAAGACAGGAGCGCAGCAGTGTGTGCACGGTCTAAAGATTACACTAGTTTTCTGTGAAAGGAATAACTTTATTCCATTGACCAGGAATCCCAAGACTGTTCATCAAGACTGCCTATTTTTCCAGTGCCAAATGTCTACGCGTTAATCGGACAATATCTCCCCCAGTGCTCACAGCCAGGATGTGGCTGCTCCTCACTGAACATTTTGTAAACTGTATAAAAACATTTTCATCCAAAAAGATTGGCAGTAAAAATTACAACATAGAAATGCATCACAATTTACACAAAAACTAGTTTTTGTTGAACTCTATTTTCCAAAAAATAATCTTCAGCAGGTTCAAATGACAGCAGATGGAAACAAAAATAATTGACCAAGTATCATCTTATTGCAAATGATAACCATTGACTTTGTACAAGCGTGAGCAGAACCGTGAAAAAGTTTGTATTGGTTTCAAGTATACAGTGGTGATGAGCCATCCTGATGCAATTCCCATCAATGCTTCCCTGGGCCTGCGGGTATCGAGGATGTTGTTTCCATAGGAAATAACAGGAACCTGAAGTGACAAGTGATGCCAACCCATAGGAACATTATCAGCTTCTTCCATCACCATCACCGCTGTGTACTGACTTCTTGGGGAGATTTATGAGCCATTAACAATGTATTAGGGATGGGGGGAAGGAAGAAGGGGTGTCCGTAAGAAATGATTTATTCAAAATTAATTTAAAACATCACATTTAAAATGTCCCAGCACATTATCAGAAACATTTATAAAATGCTAACTCTGCCATGTGTCTATGAAGACATTGTTTGGAAAAGAAAGTGAGAGATCCACTACAATGCCACCCTTACTTTGCACGTGCAATTCGTGACGACGGCTCTCTTACCCCACAATAAGTTAGAAAGCTGTACAGCTGACATCAGATCTGATGGTTACTTCCAACAGTGAAATGACTGGTTACTTTCAATATTAGTGCATAACAGTGAAAAGCTGTCTGCTGCTTTGTGTTTCGGCAACAGCACGTGAAAAAGAAACAAAAAAGGCACTTTTTGGCTGGTTGTGCCTTTAACTTGGCAAATTTATCTATTCTGGAGGTACCCAGGCACTCCTTAAGATGTCCCCCATTTCTGTGCATGTTTGTTTATATAATTTCTTTAAAGTAAGGCAGAATCCATAAATAAAGGCAAAAAGCAGTGCAGAAAATGTGACAAACGCAAAATGTACAAAAGATGAAGTTAGTTGGCACAAAAGAAGCTTGTTTCCAGAGCCAGAAATCACTGAACTGCACTTAACATGGAAAACAAAACTGTGCTCAAATCATCCCAACTGGTTTCCAGTTGTTTGTGAGCAAATTAAAAGAGCTGTGATATTTTAAACGTTGCCTGGTCAAGTGAAAATATAAAGCCAATTCATTCTTTCCCCATGTTAAAATTGCTATAAAATCTGCACAACAGTGTTCCCAGCTCACTCAAGGAATTATTCATCATATACAACCAATACCAACTTTCTCAGTAATTTCAAAGCATAAGCAAGTGATTGCAGATCCATGACTGAGACTACATTTTATTCAATATGTCTCCAAAGGTTAAAAAAATTTAATGAGTAAAACTGCAACAGAATTCCTTCTTAAAGTGCTTTTTTGTTTTAAACTACTCATTAACTTCTTTTTGTTTTTAATTCACCAACATCCTTGAATAATAAATGCTTGCATACCTAGAGAACAAAGCTTTTTTTTTTACTGCCCTTCCCAGTTGTCTGAAGGATTTTCAGAAGGGTACCAGCAAAGATGACTCATTCTAGAGCTCCTCAACCAAACCATTCCATAAGGAATCATTATCCTTATAGAGCAATCTTGCTGATCTTTCTCATCAAGAGCTTTACAAATTAGCAGGGAGACATATTAAATACAGAAGTCCTTATGTAAACCCATTCTTTAACTAATATTTTACAATGAAATGTAAGTCATCACACATCTTTACAGAAATTTGAATATTCCTATTCAATATTATCAGAAAGATTAAAAATTTGCCCTCCATACATAAGGACAGTCTGTTTGTTTTTTTTTTCCTGTATAAAAACCAAAAGAATTTTTTTTGCAGCATCACAGAAAAGCAACAGTTTTACATTCACTCATTTAATGTTCACATAAAAATTCAACCACTAGCGTTTGTGTATTTGATAAAATCTTCTTGACACACTGTTTTCGGTGTTTGGACTGTCACAAGCTACTGCAGGTGAAGATGCAGTTTTCTAGAGCATTTATTGATCTGAAGCCTTCATGGCTAAAAAATGCTTTTAGCTTTCAGGGAAACAACCTCCTCCAGCATTGCCTCTGGTCCTGTAAAGCCACTGCTCTCCCAGGCATAAGCAACACGACTCCAGTTCCAGTAGGTACCAGGCATTAAATGTTTGAGTTGATCTGTTCTTGTGTCCATAGGCATCTCCTCTACGGGTCAACATCATCAAGGTCACTTTTGGGCTCACCAATCATCATAGGAGACTCTGAGCCCTTTTGACACACACAAAAGATGGGGAGAGAAAGATACAGCACGTTACTTTTGTTGTGTGTACGGTCAGCGATGGTTCTGAGCTGAGCCCCAGGAACCAGCTGCCACAGAGCAACACAACAGAAAGTAAACTTGCCCTTATTTTACCTGCTGCAGGTGCCTCTCCCCGTTCTCGTTGGCTGGACTGCTTTCTGACCCGTTACTGCTTCCAGACTGATCCTTCTCGTTGAGCAAGGCTGTGGCATAGGCCAGCGTGTCCTGAGTAGAAAACAGCCCAAGAGTGTCAGGGGCCATGATGATCCCTTCATTTCATAATCATATTTTTTTAAAATTAGTTCTAAAACAACACAGTTACTGTAGTGTGACAGCCAAGTCACCACAGGTAATTGTGAGTATTGACTAATATCATTCAAGGGTTATTTTTTTCAGTAACAAGCACAGGGTCTGAGCTTCTAAAGGAAGAACAGTCTTAAGTGCACTGGAATATCATAGAATCACAGAATTGTTAAGGTTGGAAAAGACCTTTAAGATCATCAAGTCCAACCCAGCACCACCACCATGTTCACCACTGAACCATGTCCTCAAGTGCCTTATCCACATGTTTTTTGAACACTTCCAGCGATGGTGACTAAAGCTGCCAAACCCAAAGATGCTAACTGGAAAGCAAGAAAGGAAATCAGCAGGTTTAACATGATCTCCTAGGACTGACACATACCTGTGCTGAAATAGTGCGCTGGAAGGTTTTGGCAGTGGAAGTTTCATTGGACACGTTACTCTGTGGAGCCCAGTAATGTTCAGACATCTGCATAAAAAGCCAAGAGAGCCATAAAATTGCCATATGAGTTTTACATGTGTAAAGCCTCAGCCACTTGTGATGGTAGGTGAACTAACAAGTCTGGAACAAACTTCCTGAATCCTCCGGCAAGTTTCCAAAGTGTCCATGGATATTTACTAACGCTGGCCAACCAGCGTTAAGTTTAGAGAGAAAAAGGAAAACCACATCTGTGGGAAGAAGAGTTGTACCTGTCGACAGCTGTGCTTTCTGCAAAGCTGTGATGATTCTGTAAGGAATTCACTCATTTACACATTCTCTTGCATCAACACACAGGCAAAGGAAAACTGATTTTTTAAAAACAGTGAAGCCTTGTAACACAAACACAGTGGCACCAAAGCTTCCCACATGGCAAGGAATAATCATTATGACCATTTCACATTTGGTTTCATACACTGTAAATGTATCTATGCCTGAAACACAAAGGGCTACTGAACTCTCTGCATTGCATCAGATCTAGCTGCATTCAAATTGTTCTTGTAAAAAAATGAAGTAGCTTGTATTTTGTCTTTAGTCATCTCAGAAAGTCATCTAGAGGATGGTGATTTCATAATTCTCGCTGTAAACAATTGACAGTTTCTCTGTTACAGCCAAATTACCTTTTTCTGTAGCCACTGCACAGCCCAACTCCAATGGTGGGAATTCTCCTTGAAATAATCTTTTGCAGTAGGGCACCTTGGGAATTGAAATTATATTCATTAGTCAGGAACAAGGCATTCTGGCTAACATAAAAAAATACAAAGACCTCTCTGTCTTTGTGCTTCTGCCCTCTGTGTGCATTGTTATCATTGCAAACTCGGACTTAAACTGTACAGACCTGTTATTAACTGAATTAGCAAGAGCAATAATACCTAGCAAAAATTACACAAAGCAGTTTACTACACAGCTTCACATATTTCAGAACTATGCTTAATTGGGACACATGCCAAGATCTAAACAATGAGAATTTAGGAATCATAATATTTCAAAAATCTATGACAGTTTCCCTGTGTTTATCTGGTGTTAATGCCAGGCTCCTGCTTTACAGAATGACCTTTGCATTTACAAACAGGAATTAGTGTTTGTTATCTAAGAAATCCATTCAGGTACTAACCAGTGAAGATTTCACTTCATGTTGACACATGTACTATCAAGACCTTTGAGGACAAGTAACAAAGGATAAAGCTGACCAAAAATAGAGTAGTAGGCTAATTAGTCACAGGGGGGCCTAAGGCAGGGAGGAGGTTAAGCTCTCAAACCTGAATTACTCACTTCTGAGCCAAAGTAACAAGGAACTTGACACACTGGTAGCAACGACTGCTGTCCACATGGTTGCTGTGGTGCATCAAGGCTGGGGGGAAGAAACACATGGATTAAAAACCACAATTCAGCTTTCTGTGTACCAGCCAGTCTGAAAACATAACAAAGATGAAGTTTAAATTTTAAGTTGGGTGGTAGAAGTTGTTTCCACAAATGTTAGCATGAGTATTTGTATTAAACACACTGCTGTACTGCTGGCAGTTTTCAGTACTTCCACAACTCTATTGGATTAAAAATAGAATTACTGCATTTTCACTTTGATCTTTCAAATGCGGTACCTGAATTTTAAACAGTCCTAATGTAGTTATTCTTCCCTATAATCCATTTTATGTTAGATAATCACTATGGTTACATTTGTCTGAAGGAAAAAAATTGTTTAAAACCCCTATAAATGAACCACATCACGAGCTTCCACCTGGATCAAAATCTGCAAAGCTAGAGGAATGTTTAAAGCTTCTTCCCACAAACAAGCATAGCAGAACTCAACAGCCATGAAACTGTTCCATGGGAGACTCGGGCAAAACCTGAGGCCATTCCTACCAGGAAGTTTTCTATACTGTGAATTCCCACATCTTCTAACAAAATTCTTTGACTGAGAAGCACAAAGATTTCCATAGAGCTGCCACAATCAGATTTGCTACTCAAAAGTTGCTCTGTCCATAGCAGTCAGCAAAGAACACAGTAGTGAAACCTCCAAAGCTGGCAAAAATTGCTAAGGAACTGCAAATTGCCAGTTTTAATACTGTTGAAGCAGAGCAGATGATTAAAATTACAGAACTGCTGTACTGCAAATTATGCACAAACATCCTATTAAGGACCACTAAAAACTTTTATTTGCTGATTTCCTCTCCTGGACTAAAAGTAGTCAATGTGAGGGTTGGTATTCACTGTTGTGAGGAAATTTTGAGGTAAAACTACAACTTTCACTCCCAAAACTCAGAGAAGTTCCTGAAACATAAAAATCCAATGGAATATTTACACCTCACCTCTGTAGAGGAAAAAAGGTCATGTATTGCCCAAGTTACAGGATAGCATTGGTCCAATTGGGACCAATTTATGCAGAAATCAAAACAAACACTTAGCTATTCTCTTACACTGCTGCATATTTTCTTCTATCAGTCATACATGGAAACTACTAAACAGAAGAGCACTGAAGAGAGAAATAAAGAACAAAGCTAAATATTCCTTCTCACTGAAACTGAATCCAAAATAACTGAAGGTGAAAGCCACAATCTGAAGCTGCTCCTCATCCAAACAGCTATGAAAGAGCTGCTCAAGCCGCACTAACCCATCAGAGGTGCTCTCTGAGCACTGTGTGGTTATTCTGCATTTCACTTTGTATGAGCAGCAACAAATGTGAGCCACCTGTCACACCATGAGGCTATGCTGCAGTTATTAGTACAAGCATCATTCTGTGCTGAACCAGTTTCTTTTTATGGTAATTAGGATGCTGACAAAACAAAAAGATTGGCAATTTCTTGAGATATGTAGGAAATAAAAACTAATTTTTAAGGTTACAGGATTCATACAGCTCCTCTGTTATGGTAATCAAAGGTACTTCCCCCCCTCCATTATGTATACACCCTGATCTGCTTCTTATTTAAATAAGTTAGCTCTCTTTCCCAGTTCAATTCCTTTCCAGTTTGCTGTCACTATAATATTCTATTGCTTATTTTAGGTTTTCTTAGGGCATTTTTTGTGGTGGTGGCTAAATCAAATGTGCCGAATTGCTTTCCCTAAGAAGTAAAAGTTTTGGAGGATTAGAAACCAGGAGATGATACGAGCCATCACCAGCATCAGGGTCAGTAGGAAACAGGAGTGTTCACCCACTGGCTTACTTGCCTATTAATCCATTTTCAGTTTCAAAGGCAAATTTGATGCGCTCTACTTGTAATGGGTCTTCAATAACCTGTTAGGAAAGGAAAATATCAATTTAATAAGGTGCATTTGGTACCTGTATCTATTCTATGGAATGGTTTTAACCACCTCAACATGAAAACCAAGTAAGACTTATTTCATGTATCACTGGATTATCAAAACAGCAATTTAAAAAATAATAAAAACACTAAACTGAAGGATTAAAAGACATGTGGATGTGGAAATTCCCAATGCAGTTCTGAAGTTTTTCATTACGCATCAACACAGAATCTACCTTGTACAAGTCTTTACCCTTCACCTACCAGTATCTCATGGAGTAACTGGAATATGTTTTTCAGTTCATGAGGTGGAGCAGTTTCCAGTTGAGTCTGCACGTAAGAAACAAAGTTACTTAGATAGTAAAATATGTTGATGACCCAAAGAATTACAAGACACCTCTACAGATTTTTGACACTTTGTTGATTTAAACAGTAAAAGCCTACAAATAACCCCAAAGCCATCAACACCCCTCAAAACCCAACAAACTGCACTTATTGCTCTGCAGAGCCCACTGCCCTTATAACCCACAAGACACAGGATGACTAAAGCCTAGAAACAACACTAATGCAGAAGGTTTATCCTGGTTATCTCCCTACCTTGATGAAGTGTAGCACAGTAAAGGAAAAGTGCTCATTGCAAAAGCAGCAGTACACCACCATCTCGATGAGAACGGACAGTGATCCCGTCAGCTCTCGCAGTGCGTACATCACCTAAGGGAAATGAAAACCATTTCAGACACAGACATACAATTGTTTTTAAGAAAATCAGTTTGTAAGAGAATGTTAGTCTTTTCCAGGAAGGATGCAGCTTTTTCTCCCAGCACCTGCATGGCCCAGGAGGCTGAACCCCTGCCCTCATAGCACTCCTTCAGTTCCTGCTGCCCACCTTCAAGGGGCTGGTCAAGCATGATCCATTCAGTCAGAGCAACTCAACTCATCACCTCCATTTGACATGATAATGGGCTGCACAGGTACTTGCAAACAGTGCATAAACTCTCAATACAGACCCCTAAGTTTAGGGATATGTTAGAATACAAAGAGGTCAAGAAACCAAAGGTGCTTTTTCTTTTAGATTCAAAATAATAACCACATACACCCCAGCTGGCTATTTTTTAATATTCAGTGTTTTCCATGCACAGATGCATCAAAGAAATCACATCAGACCAGCTACTAGATTCAAGCAGGGCAGAATTTAGAACAGATACCTCCATTAAGTAGGGTTTTCCCTCAGACAGGAATAACAAGGCTTCTACTTCTTCATGGAGCGGCAAAAGCGGCCCTGAAGCGGTGATGCTTAGAGGCAGACGCTGCTTAAAGAGACCAGGAGCTATAATAGCAAATACAAAAACAATCCACTAATAGATTAGTTTGTTCTAACACATCTTGAAGACACTGCTGCTCATCTGGCACCATGTAATCCCTAATCTCAACACTCATCTCAGCTAGTTTAGAGCTTGTACGTTACCACTCCAAGTAACAATCTCTTGCATGCTGAAGTGTCATTTGCTTTAGTGACAACAGGCAAAAGAACTGCAGGAAGGTCAAAGCAAAACGTTCATAGAGAACTATCAGTACTTTGAGCTTTACTTTTAATCACTGTTGCACATTCAATATTTTCAGAATGTTTATAATTCTCCTGTTACTTTCTGATTTTTGACTGCTTTCAACCCTAGACAGAAATTAAGTTATTCTTTTAAAAAGATAACTTCCAATTCCTCCTTCAGGAAACTGAAGATTTTCACTTACTCCTTTATTATCTTTGTTTGGATATTTCTGCCTCTTGTAAGAAATAACTAGGAAAGGTTTAATTGTGTGTTATTCAGTAGCTCAGTCTAAATACTCCCCTTCAGATTAGCAAAAGGCATCACAAATCTAAGCAAAATACAGCCTGTTAGGCTGTGAGTCTGTTCAGCCAGCAACACAGCTTGATTCGCTCACATGAGGAAAGACTTTTTAGGTATACAGGGGAGGGAAGAAGGTACAATAAATATCAAGATTTCTGCACCCCACATACCCTCTGAGTGCCTGTAATACTCTCAATACATTTACAGCAAAATAAAAAGTATGCTAACCACTACTGCCTAAAATTCAAAGGTTTTGTATTTTTCTCACTGATATTAAGTTACTCCCAGTCAAAGTAACTGAAATGCAAAGTCACAAAGACAAAAACATAATTCTTACCAACATTTCTTTGTGAGGAGACGTCAGAGTGCAAAACAAGTAGTGCTACAGTGTTGTGAAGATATCCAAACTCACGTGCCTGTGCTGAACTCCACCTGCGATTCTGCTTGAGTCAAAGAGAGATTAAATTAACTTCGGTTGATTTAATCAACTTTGTTAAACCAAAACAATGGCCTTATAGTGCCCCACCATGGTCTAATACTCTGGAGTGGGTAAAAACTTTTATATTATCAAAAACATGAGGCTCATTTCTTCCAGAACAGCTATTTCCATGCTAACCACACATAGGCAGACTAAGACTTGCATGACGTTTATAGAATAATCCAAGGATTAGTCTATCTGACCACATGAAAAGTATTTATTAATAATTTGAGCATCATAAACATGGGGATGGACAAAGTACAGCACAAGACAACTTTACCTGATTACTCTGCCGGTTGGGGCCAAGAAGGAAGTTGATCATGTGCCTCAGAGCAGAGTGCCTGAGAAGAAGACTGCTAGCCCTTATTCCCTGCTGTTTAAACAACAAAAACAAGTTACCTTCCTCTGCAGGTAAAGGATTACTGCTCAGAGGAACAAAAGTAAAATGCACTAGGCTAAAACCTGCATTTTCCACTCTAAAAACCCCATAATATCTCAATAAGGTAAACCACTAAAGAGCTGTCTCATTATACAGAGAACATATATATACCAGACCAGAATCAGTAAGTGCAAAATACATGTCCTATCAGCAAAAAAAAAAAAAAAAAAAAAAAGAGGGAACAGAGAGAAACCATATTGTGGTGAGCAGTACATTCTAGAAATCCTGGATGCTAGATTTTTTTTTAGTATATATATATATATTTAAGAACAGCCCCAAACAATCCTTCAAAACAGAATCCCAAATTTCAGACTCTGAAAATTACATTTTCCATTGGTATACTTTGCTGGTATATTTTTGTGTGATTTTATCCTAATCCACTATTCAAAGCCATTTACTTAGAAAGAATACCACAATAAAAGTTCTGAGAGAGTTTCATTGTGTTGCTAAACCTTCTATGAATAAGGATCACTAGCTGTTTTACTATTGTCCTTTAAAATTCAAATAAGCATAAAAAACCCCAATAGTTTCTTACCTTCTGTACGAAGTTATTGAATAGCAAAAAGTACTGAGCACAGTTTTTACAGTTTTCAGGTACATCTTTATCCAGTAGAGCGAGTAGCACCTCCAATAATTGATGTAGAGTTTTTAACTGTGAAGAAAAAAACTATTAATTTGAATGTAAAGAGCTGTCTACTGCTTAAAAATAAAGTGTTTTACATATCAGACTTTTTAATAGAAAATTAAACCTTTAACAATAACCATACTCGTATCTCTGGAACAAGATAATACAGTTACTACTGCTATAGCTTCTGACTGAGTGAGGAAGGAGAATCAGTTAAAAATTAAGCTGAGATCAGAATCAGAGAAAGAAAATAGATGTTAAGAAAAGACTAACTCCAAACTATTAAAAGAATATGTGACAGCAGTTCAAAAGACAAACTGAAATCAGAGACAATTGTTTATAAGTAATACTTCGAACTTAAAATTTTGAAAGTTACAGCACTATGTCACCTCCTTGGGTAGGAACAGATGAGCATTAACTTACTCCAGAAAATGAAGAGCAACAAGCACAACCAAGACAAAAGGCTTTCACCTTGTCACTCACAACTCAAACAGCTCTGTCTGCAAACACAGCAAGAGCCAGCAGGCAGAGACAACCAAGCGGACTGTTGGGGATGAGGTGACACTCACTAACCTTCTCCTGATAAAGCAAGGCACTGTCAAGAGTTTTTTCAAGGATAGTGGCTACAGCAACTCGCACCTCTCTGACGCTGCATTCCAGGAGGAAAGTCCTGGAAGATAAAAGGTGAAGCTGCAAAGAGAACTGGAATCAACGTGTACACATGGTTGCTATGCTTAAGTGTGATATTTATTATTTATCATTTTAACAGTCCAGATACTCCTGTGGATAATCTTTAACTTATTTTTCTGCATGTCACTAGTAAGGCCTATAATATCACTTGATATTTATTCATTCAAGTAACAAAAAAATCTCTAAAAGCTCTCACGGGATCCTGTTTTTCAATGCAACTTCAAAGATAATATTTTCTTTACACTGACTCATCTCTCTAAGTGTGTCAGATCTCCAAAAATTTGTCTTAGGTATTTTCAAAACACCTATTAGCTCATTGTTAGCTTGGCAAGAAAAATTCTTTTCAATTCATCTGTGATCTTAGGTATTTAACTTACCTTACCCCAAACACTTTCACCATGTTCTCCTTTCCCACTACTTGCAGGACTGACTAGGCAAACAAACACATTCCAAGGCGTTCCTTGAAGAATTTAACACCTGCATCCTCCACCACATACATCGCGTCACTTTATTAGATTTTCAGAATTACTCAGAAAGCCTCACAATCAGAGAAAATACTAGAAATAACCCCCTAGAGTGTCTGTTTAAAGAATGTGCATAGTCGACTCTTTGGGAATACATCAGAATAGGCCAGATCACATTATTAGGAAGCTTTTTCCATACATGAGACACAAAACATCCAAGACAGAAGTACCAGTACTTACTTTACAAGCTCCCGGCCCTCTGGCCCGACGAAATATTCAACTAACCACTGACAAGCATCAATGCTTTTGGAGAGCAGTGCATCTATGGTGGCAATCCATTCTTCTGTATCAGCCCTTTAACAAAACAGGGACAACTGTCAGTAACCAAAGAGAAAAAAAAGACCTCAAAAGCCAAAAACACCTCCAAAACCTAAACCACGTTTCTTGTTTGCCAAATAGAAAGAATTTTTACTTGAACATACATTAGATGGCTTAAGACAAAACCACTTGGAGAAGTATTTTAGAACAAACTTACTGGTTTTTAAACCCATTAAAGCCTTTCTATGACCAATACACTACCACTGAAATAATGGGCAGCAAACTGTCAAAAACATGACCTTCTCCTAGATTTCTTTGTGATGGAATTCCAGTGCTAAGGAGGAATGTACTGCTGCTCCCATGAACCTGCAGCATGTCAAGGTGCTGTAGGTATGACAGGCATAAAAGCCTCAGACTGTGTTGTTACAGGACCCAGAACAAGGCCTTACCTGAGTTTCTTCTTTGTTCGGAGATATGTTTGGAAGAGGAATTGGACTGCCAGCTGTAAGCTCACCTTTGCCATGCATGGATAATAAGGGTGCTTTACCTTAGTCTGAAAGAAACATCAGATTTACTCCAGAGCAGAAACATGCCTGCAGTACATATGCTGTCTCTAAACACATCAAGATGTTCTATTCAAGTTATTTACTTCATTTGGAAAAAATAAACCAAAGCATTTTTCTGTGCTAAATCAGTTTGCAGTGCTGACTATTTTAGCTAACAAATATGCTAAAATAGGAACAAGCTTGCTGTAAGGTCCAATAGATCTGTGGATTTTATACATTTAATAAATGCTGTTTGCTTACTACTCCATTTAGAATAACTCAATTAAGAAATTGTATTTTTAATTAAAGTCTATCAACTATGAGTTGATTAACACCAACTTTTGGATCTTTCATATGGAGAGAAATTTTTGTCCTTCTAGAGCTCAGTTTGCATCATTATAAAAGGTATATATATATATATATATATAAAAATCAATTTTACTATGGCAAAATGATGTTTCTCTGACTACTAGAACAGGAGGGTGGAGTTGCTTTGAGATAGATGTTATCATCAGTGTGAAAACTTACTGGAAACAAAGAATTGCTCCAATGGAAAAGCCAAATCATGTCAACCCTTCTCTTCCAGTTTTCCTGGTAGTGACCCAAATATCTTCAGTGGCCCTTTTGACCATCATACTCCAAATACTCTAAGATTAAAATGTAGGTACTTACAGCATTCAGGGAAGCCAATGACAGAACAAAACTGAAGTAGTCACTACTGTATACATCTCTGTTCTTCATAAATTTCAAGTTTTCATCTCTCACCATCTATATAAGTAAAAGAAGGCAAAAAGAATTTAAAATGCTGTTAAAATACACTTCTCTAACTACAATTGTATCTTTTGTGTAAATGTGTGGTGTTTAGAAACCAGTGTCAAACTAGATTCTGTTTCCTTCTGAATTACTACTTCAGCAGAGGGAAAAATACATACAGGAGACTTTGAAGATTTGTATAAAACCAGTGATTGTCTTTCAAGGATATTACAAAACAACATATGAGGGACTTAATTATTTGGCCATTAAGGGAAGAGAAAAAAGGAACAAGTTGCAGATAAGTTCTTATTTTCTGCTTTGTTTTAATAAAAAAGCCAAGAGAACACTCCCTCAAACCTGAAAGGCTTGCTAAGCAAATTGAGATGCACAGAACAAGAAGCCCTGGTGTAATTACAAGCTGCAGCCACGATGGGGTATTTAAATGCCAAGACCTTTTTTCAAATGAGATTTTGCTGAAAGACTCTCCATACATTTGAGCCAAATTCTGTTCATTGTAATAGTACAGCCCTGGATACAAGAATGTCAAAAGTGACTATTAATACCCTGACACAGCCCATGTGGAGGCCAGATAGAGCCTGCAGTTATTCTCCCTGTGTGTGTGATGTAGGCTCTCTTGTACATGGGCAGATCATCAAGATGGTGTGTTTAGAGGCTGGGCCAGAGCTGCAGGTTTGCAGACTAAGACCATCCCCAGATTCTACCACCCTCTCACTGCTCTACCAATGCCATTGCACCTCTGTTTTCAGTCCTGACTTGCAAGGTTGCCTTCAACATCTGTGTTTTCCCTTTTGAGAACATATTCAGTATTACATAAGCCAACAGACAAGAACAGAATTGAAGCTGGTTTTGGTTTCTTTCATTTCTACATTCTTGTGAACTCAAGAACTTTAGGATGACTGTAATTTGCCATCATCTCCATTACTCCTCAAGTGTACTTCAAATGAAGCATCTTCTCTGTTCTTGTCTTTCCCCGCTTGCATCCTGACTGCTGCCATATCTCATGTTTGATTAAATTTGCCTGCAGCTTTTTCAAAGCAATGAATGATGGGTCAATTTCGCGAGAAGGGATAGCAAAACTTACAATAATAGCTTGTTAGTAACTTTATTTCAGAATTCAGAATTCTCTTCTATCTTTCAAGAATTATTTTCTTTTTTTTTCAAGAAGGAAATTCAAGGTGACCTTCAAAGTTACTGTGTTCCTCTCACTATGTGCTAAAAATTTCACACGAGTCGGATTTTGTTGCCACTTTCAGGGTGCTCTACCTGATATATCCGCACAGGCATTTTCTCTACAAAAAGTCCCTTTTTTTCTCCTTTTCGAACCAGCTTAGTCAAGATGGAGAGACGGTCACTGTTGGGCCTGTGGGGTCGAGGTGATGACTGGGGTGAAATTTCTGGCGACGACGGAGCAGATCTGAAATACATACAAGCTCAAGGTGAATAATGAAATCCTACGACAAATCTACAGCTTAGGTTTAAAATACCAGTGCAGCCAGAATGATCTTAAAGCAAATCTGATGACAGTCTAAATATTTCTCGAGGCTGTCAGTTGGCTTGAACTTCTTACTGCAATAGTGACAGCAGTATGGAAATCATAAATGTAATAAACGACTGTTCATTAAGCAGCTTGAAAACCAATCTCAAACAACAGAGGGGTCAGTATGTTCCTTTCTCGAACAGGAACTATTGATTTCTTAGTTATGGAGAAAGATCTAGGTATCAACGTAAGAGAAACCTTTACGGATACAAGAGGAACTTACAAGGAGAGGTCCTCGGCTTCCTGACGCACGACACTCACTCGACTTTTCTTTGGTAGGACAGGAGAGTTCTGATCAGACACTCTCTGGTAAAACAGCATGTAGGCATTCCAGTAGCGCCTACGCACATCGGGGTAGGGGTTGGCTGGGGGGAGAAAGGGCATTTGATGAAGGTCCTTGAAGGCTTAGTACCTTTTCCATTCCTACATGGAAGTGAAACTGGGTGTGCAAGTAATATACACTGTGGTATTATGAAGTCATTTGTCAGATCCAAACATCAGTCTGTTAGTGAATCACAAGAACCTGATTTCTAAAATATTTCTGCATAAAGCATATATATTTTAAAGGTATAACTATCTGAATTAAGAAACAAGTGGATATTGGAAAGGTATTTGGAATAAATTCCTTTAAGACATTGAACAGTTTAACAATATGATGCTATACCAATTCTATGCATTTTCACTAGCCTTAAATAAGGGCTGTTTAGTACTTGGAGTTTTTTTAAGAACTATTTTAACAAGATGCCATTTTGCTTTTGAATATCCATTATTAAGTCTACAAAGTGCTGAACAACAGTGAATATGATTCAATTCATATTAGGCCATATACAAACTTATGTCTTTCAGTAAAGGGAAGACTTTAAGGAAAAACTGTTTCAGAAGGATTATTAGACCAAGTAACTCAAAGTAAATATAATGGACTGAGCTTTACTGCTACTGAGAATCAGTATGAAGTATGAAGCTACTGTAAATCAACCTGTACTTCTGCTTACATTGATCATAGACTTTAGGTCTATACTCTCCACCAAAACATTCATATTCCAAGGTTTCATCAGTCAAATCAAATTCTTCGACAACAGTGTCATTAAATTTGTACCACTTTCCTTTTCCACATCCTCTGTGATCAAAACAGAACAGAAACACAACAGAAACAAAGTTACTTCTTAGTAAAAAAAAAAAAAGAACCACCGTGAATACCCTAGAAATGCCAAGGCTGACCTCACATCTGTTTTGACAAGAAGTAGAAAGCTTAGTGCAATCTCAGTCAAAGTTACATTTAAAAAAAAATTAAGCTCGATTAAAACTATGAGAAGCACATCACCTGCAACTGTGTGTCAAAGGAAGCCCTCAAACTGCAAACAAGGTACCTAAGAATTGCTGAGAATTTTGTATTATTATGTCCCATTTTGCTGTGTTATTGTCACAACACTCACAATGTTGAGTGTTAAGAAAGAGAAAAGGGCTTCCAATGCAGATCCAAATGGCTTCCTACACCCCCCCAAAAGAAGCAGTCTTCAAACAGCTCTCAAACCTCCCACATAAATCTCCTGCCCATTACCTCCTGTCCTTTATGAAGGAGTAGTAGTGCCCTGCGTGTGCCTGGCCACTGTGAACAATCACACCAACGAGCTCATAGTTTTCTGTTGGGGCAACTTTCTTCCTTGGGGAGCCTCCACCTCCTTGGTCTGTGTTTCTGCCATTGTCCCCCACTTCCGAGGACGAGTCCTGGCGAGCCATCCCTGACACAGTGTAAGGTTCCATGTTCAGCATCCAGGGAAACTGTTTGAAGAGATTTTTCAGATTAACCGAGATGTTATATTGCATACACGTGTAATTTTATGAGAACTCTATTAATACTTTCCACATTGGGAACACCAAAGGAAAACATGGAACTTCAACTTCTTATGCTTATTACACAGAAGTTAAATAATAAAAAGACTTTAAAGAGGTTTTTTGGTCTTGCTTTCTGAAAGGAATTTTCCTGAGAATGTGGCAGACAAGAAAAGCTCTAAGGAAAAGTACTTGTTTTCTGTAGCATGATCATATTGTAAGTGTACCACATACTCAAAATCCCAGTATCGAAATATGGGGAAAAGAAGGAAAATGAATGGGAAGAGTGAGAGTCCACTACACAAAGCAGCTGGGGAGGTCACCATACAGAAAAGTTTTCTTACCCTGATTTGTTCGTCATATTTAATAGAACGACCACTCTCCCAGTCAAAGCCAAATCTCATCAGGTGAATCACCAACAGGCTTGGTAAGACCTTAATGCAGGTGCGCTTCACTGTAGTTCTCTTAAAAAGAAACAAGAATATCACCTCTATCTATACATCTCAGGCATTCTGCAGCATCCTTCTATAGATGCACAATGTACAATACAGCCACGGGAGGCAGAGTGTCGATACAATGACTATAATGCATCTACATATGTTAATTTATACAATATTTATATAGAATTTATAGAATATTTAATATTTCCAGAATATTTATATTTATAGAATATTTTACTATTTTGCCATCCCTCTAATGTTCAGTCTACAACACCAGTTACCACATAAATTCATAGACTGAACCTTTTGATTATGTCTTCAATGAAGCAAGAGTAAGCAGTATCTAAGCGTGGCTTGCATGACCATGTAATGCTTAAGAAAATACCAAACTACAGCTGAATCTTCTTTCACATATATTAAGAATCAATACCTTTTCTTTGCACTTTTCACAGTAGTAAGCATTGCTTCCTTCCAAAACTTCTCCTCTAACAAACTGATCCAGTGATATTTCCAGGCTTTGACATGAAGTCACACCAAGGTTGAGAGCCATGAAGGCTTCCTCGCGCTCATACCTAAATTCAAGAAGAAAAACAGTCAAGGCATTGACAGAGTAGAACCTACCCAACCTGCAGTAACAAGACATATGCTTAGGAAAGAATATTGCATTTGCTCCACAGCTATCAGAGCTGTGATGCTCACAAGGGCATATGTCCACCTTTTCTAGTGCTATTTTGACCTACATATTTTAGTAGCTATGGGAGCACATAACTTGGTAACTAATGCACCAAATTTAACATTACCTGTGAGGACAGTCCTTGCAGATCTTCTGATCAGAGAAGATTCCTTGAAAAGTATTCTTAAATATTTGGTCTCTTCCTATTTTCTGTTGGAGATGTAAAGTTAGACATCAGTTGGATATACTGCAGGGTGGAAGACCAAGAAATCAACAGGAATTTTAAACTTCTGAATACTATGCAGATTATAAAATAAGCCAAATGGCTCTCTGCCTTCTTCTCTAAAGAACAAAGAAGAAAGAGAAAAAAAGGTACCAAGGAGATGCATATAAACCAGGTAAGAAAGTGCTAAGGTTTTTACCTTGAGGTACTCATCCATTTGATCTATAAGACTGGTGAAGAACTCATAAGCATCCTGCTGCTCTCTAACATAAAGTTCCTTATTCCACATCTTGAAAATCTACCATGAAATATAAACACATAAAAAAAGGTGGTTGTTCCCTACATTTAAAAAGTGATTTTTTAAAAGAAATCTGTTATTTTTACATGTTTTGACTTTTTGAAGTAGGACTTACTTTATCTCTAGAAAGTCTGCAATGAGAAAAGCCTGAATAAATGATTACTTTTTTAAGATGAAAAGCTATTTATTCTGAAAAAAAAGATGTAATACCTTCCAAAAGTTCTCAGGTACATAATACTGTAGCTTGCTTTCCATCAAATGACCAAAAAGAGATTGAACTTGATAAAACACATTGTCATCGGGATTGTCTGTATCATCATCAATGGAAAGCAAGGCCTGGAAGAAAACAAATAGCCTTATTAAATTATTTCTTGGTAAAATTATTACTGCAAGTTGACATGACACACAACACTACAACTTATAATTTATTGTGTATATATATTTATATGTACACAGTTGATTTTTATTTTAACAATTAATATACAAATGGTGCTAAGATGAACTTGAAGTTCTAATGAGAGTAATTCTAAAAAGAGGACTTTACTGGATGTTGGACCAATTACCTCTGGGAGACCAGGCTGCATATACAGCTGCTGGAAGACAGCATTCATGTAACAAGTAGCACCACCATTCTTCAGTCCCACAAATCCTGAAATGGAGCGACTATCCACTGGTGGAAGATACTAGAATGATAAATGTATTTTTTTGTCCCAGTAAGTTATAAAAATCATGAAACTCCAACAACATACAATAGCTTTTATAATCACTTTTATATCATAGAATCACAGAACAGCTTGAGTCGGAAGGGACCTTAAAGACCATCTGGTTCTAACCCCCTGCCACGGGCAGAGACGCCTTCCACTAGACCCGGTTGTTCCAAGCCCCATGCAACCTGGCCTTGGACACTTCCAGGGATGCAGCATCCACAACTTCTCTGGACAAGTTGTGCCAGTGCCTCACCACCCTCCCAGGAAAGAATTTCTTTCTAATATCTAACCTAAGCCCACTCTCCTTCAGTTTAAAACCCCTCCCTCTTGTATATGAGCTGTTAAGAACAATCGAATGGAAAACCTGGAATATAAATTCTGAAACATTGCAAGAGTGCTATATTTGGTCATTTAAATATTTAACACATTGCACAAAACTGTGGAAAATGGTCTAAAATGTAATAATCAATAAATGTTGTGATATTTAGGAAATACTTCTTTCTTATTCAGATAATAACAGACAAAGACACACTGGTGTATTTGTTTCTGAGGAAGATAAAATGGTCTGCATTTACTCTTATCTGCTTACTGTCATTTAAAATTGAAGACCATGGAAATTTTATGAATGGAGCAGTAAAGTAAATCATGCACAGTACTCCAAACCATGCTAATACAAATAAAAAAAGGTTTCTTGCTTACATCAAACTCCTTGGTAAGTGCAGGATCACACTGGTGGTGCATAGAAAGCAGCTCTTTTGTAATAAGCTGGAGGTTGGAGGGTGAGCTATCAGCCAGCATTACCAGCACCTCATAAGCAGCCAATCTGCTGTCTGCTGTACTGCACCTGGAAAGAAAACCACCTCTGAGATCTATTTGGTAGATGACTCAATTATTTCTAATTCCAGAAAGCCATATTACTCAGAACAAGCGACAATTAATGTTCAAAAGGAACACTTTAAATAATAAAACACTCCTGAGGGACCACAGAGTGCTATTTTTTTCTTTCTTGGGGAAGGCAAATGGGGAAGAATCGAATCAGAAGAGTGGCTATAGGAACACTCCTTTAAACAAGCATCCTTTACTGACATGGATACACTTGTTAACATTCAGTAACAAAGCAAAAAAAGGTGCCCTAAGAGAAAGACACAGAATTGGTGGCATGTCTGATGACAAACAGACAGATACTCTCTATCATGTAACACTGATGGAGACATAATGACTTATTTGCAGGGAAAGAAGTTTTGAAAGAGCTAAACCAGATAACTTCCTTGCTACAAGAGATGACCTTAAGACCCAAGCTGAGCTAGACCAGTACAAAACACTTCCATCGAGCTCTTTTCAGTGGATCACTGAACACAGTAGCCTTTTCTTCGAAAGGCCAGAGAAAAGGCTTTATTTAGTTAAAGCAAACAAAAGAGCATGCTTGAGATGAACTGCAATGGAGCAAAGCTGGAGCAAAACACTAAGCTATATCAACTTCCATTCAGTTCAGGGGTTGCTAAATGCTCCACTGGAACCTTCTTTTGGGTGAGGCAGTGAGGATATGCCTGATCCAACTCTAACACCAACTACTCAGTGTGAAGTAAGCAAACCATCTGCAGCAGCTCAAAACTCCACAGGAGCTAAGTTACCCACCCCTTCAGATACTGCATGGCCACAACAGAAGGAGCTGTGTTAGGAAGGAGAAATCCCACTCTTTTTTCCAGTTGATATATTCTGTTATCAGCTATCTCAGGTGAAAGGAGTCTTGCTTGGTGTTAGTTTTTTTACAAATTAGTAGAGAGAAGGGAAAAAGAAAATAGTGGAACTTCTGAGATCTAGGACAAAACCCAATATAAAAAAAAAATAAATTTTTACTTTGGATGGAAGTCTTGCTGACTGATTGCAGCGCTGCCTGCTGGGGAATGGCTATTCAGAATAATTCTGGATGCTCGGAAGAGAAAATCATCCAACAATGGCTTAATCAAAGATGAACCTGTAACATAGCAATCCACATCTACTGTTAAAACACTTACCAACAAAAACATTTTATCAAATGTCAAAAGTACTACCAAAATTACTCCTTATAGCTCTGTATCACTTGTGGTGATGTATTATAATGTCTTCACATGTACTGTCTACTGATCATCTATCAGTGCTATGCAGAATTCACATCAGTCTAGTAAATTTAGAGTAAATAGGAATACTTACCAACCATTTCCTTCTCTGCCCCACAAAGTGAAAGGAGAGTCTTGATGAGCCTCAGGTGTCCTGCTAAGAGGATGTTATCAGCTTCACTGGTCTCACACTCGGCTGTGCGGTTGGGTTCAAAATTGTCTAGCCAGGTGATCTCATCTTCTAACATGGCAGCTGGGCTTATCTTTAGCTGTTCCATTTCTGATGCTGCAAGAGAAGAAGAAAACCCAAAAACATTAGCAGCTCTGGAAATGCAGAATATAAATACAAAGAATTTCAAACAGTCTGGTACTGGTCTGGTTTTGCCCCCAGTGTGTACAAAGTAAACCTTCTACCAAGGAACTTGGTTCACTTTCCAAAAGGAGTGAGCTACTGCTGAAATCCAATGTCAAGAACAGACCCCACCAGGCATTAACACGGGACCACTGGCAGGTTGCACCAAGTCCATGGAGTAGTAACCCCTCTGTGAAGGCAATTCTACATCCTGCCTACAGAAGGAAGGCAGGTTTGGAAGCCACAATCAGAATGACAGATGTCTGTACATACGTACATGTCAGGTCATCCAGTAACTGACACCTCAGGTCAAAATATTCTGTACACTGGGACAAAAGTCTGAAAAAGGTACAAATAGAAAGAAGGATTAATTTGAAATCATAAACTTTTCTCTAAGCAGTGGTCTTTAAGGCTTGTGTGCTCTGTCCATCTAACCTAAAATAGATACTTCTGAATGTTATGAATAACATTTAATCCCAATT
The DNA here is from genome assembly GCF_001715985.3 of Manacus vitellinus. NCBI lineage: Eukaryota > Metazoa > Chordata > Aves > Passeriformes > Pipridae > Manacus > Manacus vitellinus. The sequence goes on along the minus strand of NW_021939546.1, from coordinate 7,985,975 downwards.
TCTTCCCTCAACTCATAACAATTTTAGTTAGTTATCAGACAACAATAAAACACCAACATGTTTTAACTTCTCAGTTACTCCTCTAGAAATTGCAGGGATGTCTACTTTCAACACTTGCAAAGTCCTAATCCCTTGTGCCTCAGAGCTTCCACAGAGCTACTTGTGATAGTTTTGCTTCCTCAAAAAACACACATCTGACTTACCTCTGGTTGATTCCTCTCATGATGCTGGTTGGTGACCAAAGAGGCAGCTGGGCTCCAAGAACAACATTTAGGAGAAACTGGTTTGGCTTTTGCACATCTGGGTGAGCTGATGTGTCTGTCTGACTAAGGGTGTACAACTGGTCACAGGCAACACGACGAATCTGAAACAGTGTCATTGTCAAACAAAAAATTACACTTCTGTTTTGTTAGAAATCAAACAGGAAAAAAATAGACATTGAAAACGTTGTGTAAACCACACTATCAGTTCTGCACCCACTAGCTAGGGTTTCTCCATTTACAGGGATTTGGCAATCCATGTTCGTCTCTGAGTAAAAAGCTCTCATGCTTTATTAAACACAAATTATAAATTCAGATAAGGAGGAAAGATGCAATGACTTTCACGTGAAATAGATGACATATAATGAAATGAAGTAAGCATGCAAATCTCTAGATTTTAAAATAACCAGAATAATCTTAAATCAGAAAGAATGAATTTTAGGAGGGCTCTAACACTTGGAATAATTTTTCAAAAGCTCAGAAGAGTTCATTAAATCATACCCAAATCTTTTGAGATTAAAGTTACTTGAAACTTTCCCTAAGGTACTAGTTCTACAGAACTTGTCTCACCAAAAGGAGAATATTTTCTTTAGACTATCCACACCATAGCTCTGTGCACCTCATGAATGCAACAAGCTTTAAGAATGTAATACCTTGCATTTTCTATCATATCAACATTGTAATACAATGCATTTTTTATCAACACAGCACTAGATACTGCAATTAATAACAATTATACAAAGGTGATTCATTCAAACACATAACTGTGGGAATGTTTGTAATGAACATTTTTATGTTCAGACCATATGAAATTATGAGAGCACACACATTTCAGAAGTAACATGTAAAAAGTTTTCAGAGAAAGACTCTCACCTCAGCACTTGGTGATCCAAGAAGTATATCAATGATGAAATCAGCAACACAAGGCAAGTTGTAAAAAGATCCTAGAAGAGAAGAGTACCAGGTTGTCTTATTAAAAGTAATATTTTAAAATAATCAGCTACAATCTTGCATTAAAATACCATAGGACCCAGACACTGAAAAGCGGTAATGGCTATTTGCATATTTCCCCATCTCCTTCCCTCACCACTGACTGCCACAACTATACAACAGCGTTTTCCTCCACCACCAGTGTTTACACTTCCTGTACACAAAGACTCAAGCACTAGACACTATCTATGCAAACAGCAGCACTTATAGAATTATATACTTCAAAGCCAGTGCAAATGTTTATATACTGGCAGGCAGTCAGCTTTCCCAAAACATTTCACCAAGGCACAGAACAACATGCCCAGTTTCAAAAAATCCCTGTACTTTTTAATGAAATGTTGCATTTTTAACTTGAGCTGTCTCAGCTAACGAAGTTACAGATTTCTAATAATTTTTTTTACTTGACTTCTACTTGCCCAAAAGCCTTCCCCCACCTGACCTACATTCCAAACAGCAAATAATCCAATTCTATTTCATACCTAGCTGCTGACTGCGTAGCTGAAGGCAGGTTACCAAGAGAGACAAGGCCTCTCCAGCAATCAGAGCATCTTTGGTGGACACAGACTGCTGCCTCACACAGATCCCAGCGTGCAGTGCAGTTGGCTCCCCTTCGCTTCCGGAACTGCAGTTACTTCCTGCATTAAGAAATGAACAAGTGCATTTTTTCAGGTGTTTTCAGCTTTTGGTCAGTTCTCTGCAATCTAAAAACCTTCTCCAAATGCAACATGAATGTACAACATTTTGATCAGACTTGTATAATTCAGTGATACAATATCTTGAGTTGGAAGGGACCCAAGAGAATCATCAAATGACCATCCAATGAATTCGGTTTCAAGCTTCCAGTGTGTTCAATTAAGATTAAACCAAATGCTTCCTTTAGATTGCTTTAGAGACACAGTTAACCTACCTGAGCTGCTAAGTCTGTTTCGAATCCCAGCAGGAAACAGGGTGTTGCTCTCTTTTATTGGCTGACTGCTTCCCACGAGGTCGAGGCGTCCTGCAGCAGCAGCCCAAGAGAGGCGCATGAAGCAAGCCACTGTGGAAGTGAAATCATTCACCTCCATAGTCTGAAACAAAGAGAAACAGCAGTTACTTCTGTGATATTCAACAGCCTTTGTTAACCACAGGGATAAGAGGAATGTATCTTCTGGATTATGTCAAGTTGACATTTGAATTTGTTTTCCTCTGTCTTCTCCACGCAGGCTCAAGGATACTTTTTATTCCCAAAGAGTGATTAGTATTGCTCCTTCCCATTTGGGAAGCACTGCCCAAGAACCTAACACACCACACTCATGTTAACTGTGAAGTTTCTTTCAACTGGACTCAACTTTTCACTGGGTTTTCAAATAACATTTTCTTAAGGTATTGAACATAAAAATTTCCTTTTTACCTAGGGTACCATCAAGCCATTTTAATTTTTAGTGAGCTATTTAAAACAAAAAACTTATCCAAATCTTTTTAATTCAAAGCATCATGGACTAGGAACCACAAGTTCAAGCAGGAACTTTGTCCTTTTTATTCATGGAAAATTACCAGGGATAAGATCTTGGACTTAAGCGTTACTGAAAATAAACAACAAGTAAGATTTCTGTGTAGAACTATTTCTGGTAAGCACTTTTCAGATACTGCTTCCCTTTTACTGCCAAAATAATTTATGAGAATATGTTAAAATTCAGATCAAGACCAGAAGAGAGACTGATGGTCAAGATTTTCAGAGATTTTTAAATGGAGCCTGGGCAAGAACCTGTAGAAAAGGCAGAAGTTACACAGCTGTCACTGGAGACGACACTGCTACATCACCACCAACATCAAACACTTCCTTACTTGTATGGCAACTCTTGCTGCTGGTATGATTTCTTCTACCCTAATGGAGGATCTATCAGACACGGAGAGCTGTCGGTAGGATGACTTCTCAGGTGTTCCACAGATGGACATCTGCCTACTTGCTTGTCGGCTGACATTACGGAAGGGGCGTGAGGACAATGCTTCTACCCCATCCTTAATGAAATCCTCATCCAGTAAGGTAGGCATTGTCTGACCAACCAGCAAGAACCTACATTCAAAGAGCAAAAACCTTGGGCTTATTTTTGAATGCTCACAGCAAGTGAATGAAACAGAACTCAAAGTACCAATTAATCTTAAATATTACATGCTGCATGCTAAAAGCCAAGAAAGCAGCACTTTCTCTAATGAAAGGCAATTACATACCTTGCAAGTTGCAGGCAGATGGAATAGACTCCTTGTCTTGTTTCATAGTCTACCTCTGATGGGATGGAATCTCTCTGCATCACATTCACCACCAAACTTAAAAACAAATCAATAAGACAGACTCCATTTGCAAATGTTTTACATTAGGAGAGAGCTGCAATTAATTTATCTCTGTCCTTCCCTCCACCCATTCAGTCAGCTGAGTAGCAGTTCAAACTGACAAACTGGCATCTTTGGATGACCAACATCTTAATTTTCCCCTCCTGTATCTAGAGATGAAAGCTTTCTGCTCCTGCTGGAAAATGCTTCAGGATCTATGGGTCAGAGGAGAGTGGTGGGTAGAATTACTAAGATCAACGTACACTTGACAACTCACACACAATAAGTAGTGTCAGGTCTTCCAAACACTCACACTGTGCCTCATCTCTTATCTGAAGGGTATGAATTTTGGAGACTGTAATTCCAAATTTCATTTGGTTCCCACTGCATGTTCTCTGCTTTGACTGCTTAAAATGTCCACTGGTATCTACACAGGACAGTGTAATGGACATGCCTGCAAATTTGAACTGAAACACTTAAATGTCACTAAACTATCCAAATATCAACAACTATTGGTGAAGCTGCACTTCACAAGCTTATTTGTGCCTATCTTGATTTTGAGGTTTAACATGTATTCTGTGACATTACTATAATAGCTACAGCAGCTTTTCAGACACTGGATAATGAAAAAGAAACAGCCTTGGGTGGATTTTTTTCTCTGAAAAAGAAGCTGATAGGTGTATTAGTGTGCTAGTGTGGAAGTCAGAAACCACACAGAATTGCTAACTAAGTGAAGCATTATAAATTGAGTGAAGGTTTTGAAATCTAACCTCAAACCTCCTGCTCTGAGGAAGTTTTCACAGAAAGACTTGGCGCAGTTTCTTGCCATTTCATCATCTGCAGTTGGCATCAGCTTGGAGCTCAGAACCTACAATAAATGAATAAATAAGCACATGTACACCACCACCACTCCTAGTGTTCTCATGTGCTGAAGGTTAAAAGTATTACAGAAAAAAATCCAGCACAAATGAAGCAATTAACAATACACTTACGTGAAGCTGCAGTCAGTAAAGAGAAATCATTAAAATATTCAGGATAACTATGGCCATTATAGATATTTATTCTATATCAAAGAGCATTTTGTTCTCATTACAGTTTATTGTTAGGGGAAAGGACAAAGTATGTACTCTAGCACATGGAATATTCTTTTCTGGTTCACTTGGTGCTCCTTAAAAGCCTAAATTCTTCCTGTTTCTAGGTTTTCAATTGACAGTATCCCATAAACACCCTACAGATGGCTTACTTATTGATTCATGCCTTTTAAAACATAATTGTATTGCTATTATTCAGGTGGCTCTTTTATAAAAGATGGCTCAGGTAATTCAAGAGGCCTTATGAACAAAACCTCCTGTTTTAAATCAGTACTAAACTTCATAGAGTGCAATGATGCTCAGAAGCGTAGCCATAAAGGAAGTTTGTGGTCTCAGGAGGTTTGTGGGTCAGATCTCATGTGCATTTATAATCAATTTCACTTCATTTTACATAAAGAAAAAACCAAAAAAAACTCAAAACTCCCCAAACCCTCTAGCTCCTCCCAAAAATCCCAGACACTCCCCAGAAGTTATTTACTTTCTTTAAAAGACTCTTTGACATGTACAGTCAACAGTGCTGCACGTGGGCAAACAAAACACATCTTTTCCAGGTTCACAGGTCAGAAGCACAGTTTAAGAGTTCCAGCCATGAAATCTTATCACAACATTACATGATATAACCCTGAACATCTGCAATATTCAATTTTCATCTCTTTCATATGTTCTGCAAATTTCCTGTGCACATTTTTTCAGAAAGTAGTTCAGACTGGCTACCATATTTTCAACAGATCACCGGCTGAGAGGGTAAAAAAGCTCATTATCCTTCTCTTGACAGAAAGCCATCTTCCAATTGGCTTGACTGGACTTGAGGAACAAGCCGACTCATATAATCTACACATCTAATCCAATTTACTGCTTCTCATCCCTTGCCAGAAAAGCAAGTAATTTATTACTTGCTTTTATTATTTTCTCTGGCTCAGAAGCAGCAGATAACTGTGTCTTCATACTGCAATATAATCTGCCAGTTCAACCAGACACCCTTGATGTGATATGTTAAACCATTTGCTTTGAGTTGTAGAACTTGTCAACATATTTCAAAGACATAATCAAATATCTTTCATTCCAGTTGTACAGAAAAGGGGGAATTCTAACACAGGGGTGTGATGACAGTGTAGGAAGATGAAGAGCTAATATTAGACTGTGGAAACCTAAAGGAAAGCAACTACAAGGAAATTCCTACAGTAATCTTGGCACACCCTGGGAAGGCAAGAGAATAATTTTGTCTACTGTTTTGGAAGCAGCTGGCAATTGATCCTCCAACCTCAAGTTGCTCAAACCAGATTTGTAATGGGCCCTCATAAACAGTGGGACCTGTGAGTAGAACTAGAGACTGTCCAGCTCTTAGCATGCAGAGTATGGTGTCTTAACAATGACAACAGCTAAACTCCTACCCCCTTTAAAATCCACGATCTAAACATTTGGAGAGAGGTTTTTACTGGGTCCAATCCAGGTTTTTGGTTAAAGAATTTAGGAAAATGCTTAGGGGTAATAAAGTTGTATGTATTCCACTCACTCTACATACACAGCTAAAACAGGCCAGAGGCTTCTCAGTAAAAGCCCTGAGCATTTGGATAGTGATATTTCTTCCCAGTAAAAATACTCCTCCTTAGCTTCTCCTTAGAATATGGCAGACTTATCCAGCACTGAAATTAGCATCATTTTTCTTACAAATTGAATCAAGCAAAACCAGTAAAACCAATCAAACTTAAAAATTAACAGGAGTTGTTGTTTCAGGGACAAGTTATATATATACATACACATATATACACACACACTAAAAATCAGATATTCAGAGTTCTGGAAATTCAAGCAGGAATTTTACAAAAACAGTAATGATTTTGTTATTTCTTTGTTCCTTTCCACTTCAGAATGCTCCTTCCACCTTGCAAATCACAGAAAGAGGGGCCTGGTTTCTTAGCAAAGTCTCTAAAGGGGAACTTTTTAGCCCTTTCATTCTGTGTAGAATTTATCACATACATAAAAGCAGACTATGGCATTTTGCATTTTGTATAATGACCCCATCACAGTGGACTCCTGCCCAAGAAACTTAGAAATACTTAAATTTCAGTGCTCAGAATCACAAGTAGAAAGAAACAAATTTGTTTTCTTACCTCCAAATTGTAGAGCACTCTGAAGGTGGACATGCCTGGAGCAAAAGATCTGAAAAGACTTTCTAGTATTGAACTAGCACTGGGCTGATGTTGGTGTTTTGAAGACAAGGATGGTGATTTTGAGGACTGAGAACTGGATTCTGACAGCAGTGTTTTCTAGGGGGAAAAAGCCACAGAAGAAATATTTTGAGACTCCTGTGTTTTGCTGTAATTGGCAATACATTTCCTATAATCCCTATAATAACCCTCTCACCTCTGTCTGCTTGGAAATAAGTCAATAATCCTTAACATGAGCATTATTTTGCAGTAGAGTTTCAAACCCTTTGTGTATTATAATCTGACAGGGAATTTAAGATACCTGGCAGTAAAACCCATTTTGTGAAGCTCACCAAGATTAGTTATTGTTTAATCCATACCTTCCTTCCCAGGGAATCAAGCTGATCAAGAGCCTCCTGAATAGCTGGGTCAGTGGGAATCAAGAGCAGAAGTTTCCTCACTCGCAGTGTTATCCTGAAAAGTTATCAGAAGTTACTTGCACAAAACAGGAGCTCAGCCACGCTGTGGCCTGGTGGATGCCTGCACACTGCAAAGTAAGCTCTTCAAACTGTGCAGTGTGAGCAATTTTTCAATATTTAGTAACCATTTAATTTGCTTACCTTGGCTCCTCTAGATTGGCAAGCTGGTAAAGCATATCGAACACATTACACACGAGAGCCATGACTACTCCAGGTAGGGATTTCTCCTGAGAATTAAGCAGAAATAAAAAGGTCTTTTTCTCCCCTTTCTCTTGCAAGTAAATTTAAGAGAGTTCTTCACTGAAGCAAATGATCCATATGCCAATCTGCCCCACAGAAATCCCAGCTACTGTCTAGGCTGAGAAAACATTTGAATTTTTATATTACCTCATTTTTCTTTTAACAATCAAGTTTTGAAATCAACTGTTAGTTAGGGTTGACAAACAAAATAAAAGCAGACCAGGAGTGGTCTCAACATGCTGGTTGATGCTTCTTAGTTTATTTTCATACTGTGGCTTTATGAATACTGAAAATCTGTGTATTTGTCAAGGGTAGAGATACCCAATCTCAAAATTAAATTGGATGGGTTTTGTTTATTTAAAAGACCCTGCAGAGATGAATAAACACCAAACAAGCTACAATAGGTGACAGATTATAAAGTTTGCATGCATAAGGGCAATTGTGTATTTAGATGATTTGTTTCAATTGCAGTTTGAAAGCAAAACCAGATTACTAAAGACTGGATACTCAGCTGATGTGAACGGTTTCTGTCTCATCTTACTGGAACTCCTACAGTCTCCCCAATTATTTCCCCCTTCAGGCACAATCTGAGGGAAGGCTTCAGGCTGTACCTGTTCCATTGCATATGATGAACTAAACACACTACTGCTGTTGCTGGAACTGGTTGAGGAATCTGCAGAGCTCCCTGATGGAGTCCCACTTCCTGATGTTTTTACTGTAAGGATTTGTTCATCAGAGAAGCCCAGCTGGTGGAGTAGTTTCTGATCTTTGTTTACTGTTAACTGCAAGAAAATATTTACCATTTAGTTCTGGAAAAGACTCAATTTCATAAAGAATGGGAATTCTTTATAGTTAACATACCAGGCTGTCATTGGCAAATATCTGTATATTATCCACAGGTGAATTCAGCATCTTTGCTATCTTCCACCTGACGCTCCCTACAGTTTCATTGCTATGAGCCTGTAAAATTAAACAACACTGGATCAGTAAGTCTGTTCAAGCAGTAAATGCCAAGAGAATAAAACACAAATCTTCCATTTAAGTCTTCCTGGTCCTCTGCATAGGGTGGTAAAGGTATTGTCTATAAGAGAACGACAGGGTAGGACAGCAGAGAAATGCTCCAACACCCACACTAAGCCAACAACTTATTTTTCCCATTCCAGAATGATGATCAAAATACATTTAGTCTACAGACACTTCCATATACAGACTTTTAACATTTTCAAGTAGAGTTTTCAAGTCTGGAGTCCTTGTAACCATCCTTCTCTGTTCAGTTCAGGCATAAAAACCCCCATGAGTAGCTACATGATCAACAGCCTACAAGAGTAGCTACATGATCAACACACATACCCTGTGCACACCCACCTCTATGGTAAAGGTATCTTTGGTAGACTCGTATGTAACATTAAGTGTTAAAAGATGTCCATGGAAAGAGGCACCATGAGGTAGAATAGTTCGGGGAACTGAGTAAAGGTCCTACAGGAAGAGAAGGATCACAGTAAATGCCACCCTTGAAAACAAAGATATTTCTGTGATAGTAGGTATCTAGGGTTGAACATGTTTAAATAACTTTTATTGTTTTTAATAATACTGAAAGTTGTGTTCTTAGCCCTGCCTAGTAAGAAATTACACATCTTACCTCTATTGTTATCACGTAACGCTCTGCCAACAGCAGCAGTCTTTCAATTATTACAAGTTTAGTTGACCTAAAGAGAAACAGTGAAAACAAGAGTAACTTGTTTCAGAAATTAATTTTCAATGCCCACGGGTAACTACCATGAATTGGCTGTTTTAAAACATAACTCCTTAAACATGGAGTTAATTCAGTAGAAATTACCTAGGAAAACAGGCCAAGAAACTTATATTATACTGCTTGAGATGTTTCCAGCTTCATGTTTCTAAAGGACCCACCCTGTGCTCATATATTTAAAATACACACATATCTAGGTATGCCTAAAGTTTAACTAGAGGTTGAAAAACCATCCTTTTTCTCTTCTCATTTAAAAAGAACCCAAACCAAACCAACTGCCCCAGAAATATTATGTGACTAATAGGCTGGTAACAGCCTGTGGGTTTTTTTTTGGTTGGTTGGTTTTGGGGGACTGGAGGCAGGGTGCTGGTTGTTTTTTTTTTTTTTTTTTTTTTTCTGACTGGTTTTGGTTTAATTTGTTTCTTGGCCTTTTTAAACACAGGTTTTTCAACCTGAAACTCAAATTGCATTGTAATTGGAATATTCAACTGAAAAACCACCAGAATATACAACTACCAACTATTAAGAACTTTATTAGCACTCAAAAATTATGTGGGTAGCAGATGGGAGCAAATGTCTCCTGTCATATTTATTCCTGGAGAGATAGGCCTACCTGTAAGGAGACTGAACTGAGGTTGCCACCGTAGGCATAGCAGTTGCTGTAAGCATTTTTGTAGCTCTTGTCACAGCATGTGTTAATGTTGGACCACCAAGTGCAGAGCTGGCTGCCTACAACACAAAGTACAAGTGCTGCTTTACATGGACAATCAGTATGTCCTGGAAAACTAAGAGGACAAAAAAATATTTGTGGAAAGAAATTTTTTCTTTAAATGGAATTATCATGGACAACTATTCTTATTCCAAGATACAAAACCAAAAAGATATAGGTACAAGAACAATTAAAATTTGTCCTTTACCTCTAATCGTGTGTAGCAATCAGCAATGAATTTCTTGTGCAGTGATACTGAATCCTAAAGATAAAATGTACAAATTAGTTAGATCTTAAAGCAGAATCATAAACTGACAGAACCCTAAAAATTACACATTTGAAAATGCAGAATATCAAGGCTCTATGAATGTCAAAGCACTTTCATGTACACATATATGCCTACCTTTTTCAGTCTAGGAGTTAGATTAATATAGCTGTAATTTATTATCAATTGAATAGCTTCATTGGCAATTTCTTCATCAGGTGACTCCATTGCAATCTTCCAAATGAAATCCATTCCTATTAATTCCAGTTTTTCTACACTCTACACAAAAAAGAACAACAGTAAAGCATGACTGGATTTCTTACACAATAGTGAGTTGCATCACAGGGACAAAACAGTCTTCTATCTGCTGGAAAAGCATCTTTTGACTGAAACAATTTTCTTTTCCAACATGCTGCCAAACTTTGGCACAGTGCAAAGTGAAATCAACAGCTGCACATTTGTATACTTATACAATCTCAGTCAAACAATTGAAAAATTAAAAAGTTTAAAGGCATGGAGAAATTCAATCTAGAATGGAATTTGTTTCAAAAAAGTCAACACAGTAACTAACCACACAATAAACCATCACAAAATCTGCTATGATACTTGGTAAAAAATTCTGCACTTGAAGTAAGTTCTCTGTGATAAAGATCTAAAATGCCTACGGAAAACTACTTAACATATAACCATTAATTTAACAAAGACATTGAAGGATCAGAGTTAAAAATTATAGTAGCTTAGAATTTGAATATGGTAAGCCTAACTCTTATGCAAAGAAGAAAAATAAAAAATAATTTCAAAAAAGAGTATTTCCATCCTAGGGAGAAGCAAAAAACACACACACTAGGATTGAGGATTATTATAAAAAAGTAGTTAACTCATTCCTCCTGCAAAGTTTTAAAAGCTACAAACCAGCTTCCAGCTACCAATTGCTGAATTTTAACTCTTGAAATTAACTGTCAAGTTTCAGTTTCAGAATTTAACAATGTTAATGCCAGGACAATCTACATATTAATACAAACATGACCATGTCAAACAGCTGCTCAACAATCCTTGTCTCACCATCTCCCATCCACAAGAGGCCACAGGTTGTACACAAGAACAAACTCGCCAGAACACTCACCAGCTGAGTTCCTTGCCTCTTCAGTCGATGGTCACAAAGGTTCACATTTTCAAAGAAAGTCTTAAATAAACTAAAACCTGAAAGTGAAAAAGAGGTGCATATTTTTATTCAGGTCAGGCTTAGCTTCTATACTTTTTTAAAAAAATTAAAATAAATACCAGAGATGAACTTTTCCCTCTACAAGTGCTAAACCTGAAAATTACAGAAAAAGACCCCTCTATTATATTGATTTATAGAACTAGTTAGGTGTTTAAATTGAAGGCTCAGGAAGCAAATTTCTGGTATATATCTCAAAACTAATCTGTAGGTCCCTATCAACTCAGAATATTTTGTGATTCTGTTGACGAAAGCCATTTTCTTACCATTCATAGTAATTTCGTATGATTCCAGTTTAAGAATCTTCTCTTTGAAGAGCTGTTGCTGTACATCACTCTCCAGATCATGCTGTCCTTTCGTAAACCACTCAAAGCACATCTGTGAATGAAAGGCAGACGTATTTTTACCCTACTGTCATGTCAAATATTTTAGTTTTATATAGCAAACGATGTCAGATATCACAGTAACTCATCATCCTACAGAAGTTTTATCTACAATAAGATGTTCAAAATCTCATCTCCTGGTACCTCACACATTACAGAGGCTGTCTTGCAGCATTAGGGTACTTCACAGTCATCTTTCACCCAAAAAATGCTGAATGTCTCTTACGACTGCACAAACCTGCACATAAGCCTTTTCAAACCAACATCTGTACACCTGCAACTAGTATTCTGGCCAACGTCCCTCCTCCAGTCAAATTTCATGATAAAAGAGCATCCTAGTTGTAAGTGAACACCTAACAGTGGCTGCACTTGCCCACACAAAGCATAAAATGCACTGCTAGTTTGTGTTTGCCACTCATGTTTCACATGTCTCGACAAACACATTTGCTATTTATGATTCATTCAGATTCCTTCTGCAACCACAGAAACAAACTTTTCAAGTTTTTCTTACCTCTCGATCCAACTCACAAACATCCTGGCCAGTTACAAGGCATTCCCAGATCTCCCTGGCACGATTCCAGCCCAAATAAAGGGTGGCTTCTTGCAGAAAAAATGCCAAAAATTTTAGATGTGCCTCCAAATACTGAGAAAGAGGAAACAAAAACTCAAGCTGAAGACTTTTCTTTCTGAAACAAGAACTTAGAGCATTCATTTTTTTCTTTTTTTTTTTTTTTTCAAATATAGTTGTCAAACAACAGTTCGCTTTGCAAGGCTGGAAAATAGAAATTGTTTCTGTGTGGTATTCTATTCCATATTATACAATCTTCTATTTTATACTATTTTTAACATTACTACTTCTGATTACCTTCCTATAAAAGCAACATTGAAGTCTCATTGGATTTGCTATTACTTTCCTGATACTGATATTATTTAACACTCATTAAATGTATGTATGGCTTCCATGTCCTAACTACCAAATCTGTTTCAGGTAGCAAGAACTTCACACCAAATTCAAAGATATTGCCTCTACTGGAGTGGTTGAAGTGATGCTGATGGAGAAGCTGAAGCTGCATAAGCTTGGAGACAGGACATCCTGGGCAAGGGGAGATCCAGGTCTCAACCACTTAAAAGACTTTGCTAAGGAACTTTTAGACTGTGATGTTTGGACACCCTTACTCCATAATATAATAACAAGCCTTAACAGAAGAGTATCAGAACTATAAATAAAAACGAGTGTAGTTATTCATCAGCAAACTCCAAAAATGAAACGACCCCAATCTTATGCTACTTGGTCAGTGATACACCACATCATGGTGCCAAAAACCTAAGACAATAAGAAATGCAGGGTTCAGTACCTCCCGGTAGGTGTATCGGCCATCCACCAGTGTTGCTCCAACAAGCCCTCCTGGACCTGCCACAGATGCAGCCAAACGGTGACATGATATTAAGCTTCCTGTCACCAACTTCACAATTTCAAAGTTTTTCTTTAAATCTTGAATAATGCTCTTGGCAATAAAAAATTAAAAAAAAAAAGAGGTTTTTAAAAAAATACATAAACAGTACATGCACACAGCAATTTGCTCTTAAACAGACACACACCTCTAATCAAAAGGAGGAATGTTGCCCCATCAGAGTCAGCTGTACCCCTTCCAAGCACTTACACCCCCTGATGTTGGTGTTTTCAGCATGTGCAGAAATCCACATGCTGCAGATTGCAGACGAAGTCCAACACCTCCACTCAGTCACTCTACAACCCATGTGACTCATTGGTACTTTAGTCTGTTTTCCAAGAGTCAATGTCAATTCAATTACAAAGCAGCTGGTCTAAACATTAGCCATTGTTCATTTCTTAACAGAAACATGCCTATTAATTATTCTACAAAAAGCTGAGAATGAAATAAATTAGTCCTGCCACAGCAAACAGATTTATATACACATATCCACACACAAATGGACAGCACACAACACAGCACCTCTAACTGAACAGTTTGTTTATGCTACCTCATTAAACTACTTGTCAAAGTATTTATTAGCTAATTTTTTATTCTAAATTCGAACTTCTATGTTTTACAGAAACAGAGCCAAACAGACATACACAGGGCTTTAAAAATCATCTCAGTATATATCCTTACCTTGTCTTGTTTTTGGTACGTTTGCTTAATAAATGAACGCGTGATTTCATGGAGCTGACGTAATGCTGGCACCACCCACACAAACTGAGGATTATTGTGCTGGGATGACTAGTAGTAGGAAAGGTAAAAACAGTTACACATGTGGTACATGCCCAACAACAGATCGACTTTCCCCTCAGACTCCTGGAAGACTAATGATGTCTATTAATGCTGTTGTTTCAAAACAACAGCTACGAGCTCTGCAGGCTCCAGTTACTTGTTCCTGGTCCCTTTCCAAACACACTCATGGTGCTCTTCTTCACTTTCTACAAGAAGTCCTTTGACACACATAAGCCATTTGGTTATCCCTGTTATTCAGCCAAAGTACCAGCTCCTTGCTAGAGAACATGCAAATTAAGTAGCGAAAAAGAACTCAGTTGCACCAGGGAGAGATGATAAACCACCACCTTCCTCAATTACAGGGGATGAAGCAGGCCTAAAACAGCATAAAAGGGCAAATCCAGTCAAATAATGTTGCTTACTGCTAAAGCAAGAATAATTAAAAAAAGAATCTCAAATACTACTAGGGGTTAAAAGAAGAAATTTCTGATTGGTGCTGCAAGGAGCCCTCTGATAGGAAGCAAAGGGTACTTAAGCTGCATTTTGAAAGAGATCCTACAAAGAATAACCCTCCTACCTCATTGTTAGACCTGCTCATCACTTTTCTGGAAGGCTTCATTTTCTGTAAAGTTTGACCACACAAACCAGTACTGAGGTTGCTTGTTCAGAGCAGTGATGTCTGGTTTAAATACTGACAACAACCAATACCACCTACACACTCAGAGAGGTTAGAGGAACCTGCCCATAACAGGTAGCTCTCCACTGAAGAATCCCTCATGTATTTGAGAATGCTGCCTCAATATTACATTCCCTCCCAGTTTATTTCTTTATGATCCCTAATGAAGGGAAATAAGAACACAATGTATTTTAGAAGTCTGCTGTATGGTTACTCCAATCCCTTCTAGTTTACAATTACAGCTTTTGTTAGTGCTTCCCACTGCAGCATCTCTGTAAAAGCCTTGCCAGAATATAATTAAAAGGAATGAGATTAGGAAAGCATAAGAGAAGATCCAAAAGAAAAAAACTACAACTTTCAGACATTGAGAATTCAAGATTTGAAATCCATATTCATGAGCACACAGAAGTGTGATCAATATCGAGAAGCAACATTACATGCCTTCTGAGCAACTTACATCCTCTACAGATGCTGCAACACAGACAAAACCTAATTTATCATGAAAGAAATGAATAAAAAAAGTACAAGCCTTTTTCTTTATTTAGACCATACTTCAGACTGAAAAAAAAGGAGACAGGAGCATTCCTGCAGGCCTCAAGAAAAACTGCCTGCTATGTGAACAGTGCAGATAGAATATATGCAGTCTCTTAAGCTGTGCACATCTCTGCTGCTGCCAGGAAACAGCACAAGCAGCTGTGGGAATGGCTTCTTTATGTTATATGAAGAGAGTTCAAGTATTTTATTAAAATACAAAACTACTACAATTTAAATATTGATTTGCATTTTGAGACTTAATGGTCATGCCAGAACACATGCTTAACTCAGAGAAAACTAATCTAGGCTTTCACATGAAAGGGACAGTTAAAATACTGACATACCTTTATAGTGGTTCCATTTGCAAATTCTAACCTTGGGCCCATCCTGGTAGTTTCCCATAAACTGATCACTCCTTGTGCTGAAAATTTGCTTAAAACAAAGGCAAGAGACTTACTATGAGTCTCATGGTCAACAAAGTGGCTCACACAAAGCCTACCCCTCTCGTGGACTCCCCAAGGTAAGAACTTACAGATGGGACACACAATTTGTGCATCTTGAAAGAAAGGGCAACATCAAGGCTAGGTAAGATCTCATTTTGGAAAAGATAAAATAATAAACCAACCCTCTTTATATCTTCTATGCATTTGATGATATAGCTTCTTTTGATTGCCTCTTTCACTGCATAAGCATCACTGAGGATTGTCAGATGTTCCTCCAAGGCCTGCTGAATAAGACTACATGGTAATGTTGGAAGGTGAGCCAGCTCCCAAAGTACCTCCAGAACCTAGAGGAAGAAGTGGAAGAATAGTCAGGACCTAGGAAGTACAGAGACTAGCAACTATACGTTGAATAAACGAGAAATTCAAACTAAAACCATTCACGTGCCTTTCCAGTGGTTGTTTCCACACGTGCTTCTCGACCAATGCGCCCGATCAGGCTCAGCAGCTTCTGTCTCACCCTGTCACTCTCTGTCTCCCAGCTCTGGATAGCAAAGAAATCACCAAGCACTGTTAAGTCTGTTAAGTCTCAAATGTACACAAAAATGTAATTCACAACTGTTTTACTGCAGGAAAATCAAATATAAACAAATATGTTTCCACCATATGTATTTCCTTATTTCTGTTACCGAGAGTTACAGGACTAATTTCCCCAACTCTTTTTTCAAATATAAACTATTAGAGAATAAATATAAAATATTTTAGGTACCTTAGGACTGGCTATATAATGTACTTAAAAGCTAAGTCAATTAGCAATACAGTAACAGATTAGGTTTCTGGGATAACATAAAAATTAGTAGGAAAAGTGTTATTTTTTTATAGCAAATTTTACATTTATATAAAAAATACAAATGCATTCAAGGCATTTGCCTTTCAATACACTGTGTGCATAAGTACATCTCATCAATTCTCTTCCTAAGGAATGTAAATTCATATGAAAACTTACCTTTTGTATTAAAACAAATAAATGGTTGAGCTGATCAGAACTAAACTTCACAGCAGCTGCAGCAATAATGGTATGTATGTTTTCAATCACAGTAGAGGATTGTCCTGACTGAAAAGAAGAAGGAAAACACAAGATGGTAGGTCTTTAACCCAAATGAGATAGAGAAAAACTTTCATGTAAGCATTATCTTACTGTTCATGCTAATGAGAAAGAATAGCAGATTTTGACATTTTAGAAAAACAAGGTCAAAATAACTGTCTGTGCTCCTCATTTGCCTGGCAGAGAGGTCTGGTCAGAGAGAAGTAATTCTAAAGCAGGAAAGAAAAAGTCTGCCATTATTACAGCAGCTTCTACCTGCTGCAGTGGGAGTAATACAAACATCATCATTTTTATTGCTTGGTGAAGTTCATGTGTGGGGTGTTGCATCTCTGACACCCTATAAGGCTTTACTCAAAAGTGAGCAATACAAAAATCTCCTCCCACACGGATGGAGGCACCATGGTAACAACAGCCAGAGAGGGGGAGGAAGTTTTGTGTTTTATTAAAGAATAAAAGCGAGCGAACTAGAATCATATTTCAGCTCTACTAAGCATTAAAGACTTGCTGCTATGCCCGCACATACGGCAGGGCTGACAATATTCAATGAGTTTAGTCTGAAACATCAACATTTGGACAGAGAAGAAAAGCATTTCCTGCAGGGGAAGATTAGTTTTTGGTCAAAGTTTCCACGTGTCATTTGCATTAAACACTCAAACCACCTTTCCCACACAGTGGTAAGTTGCATATACATAAAGTGAAAGCCAAAAGACGACTTGTCATTATATGGTCAATTATATGTAGGTACTGCAAGGTAAATGGGAATTCATACAGGTTGAGCCCACTCTCTTTGAAGTCACACTGTAAACCACATTCAAATTCATACCTCCAGTTACAAAAATTAAAATACTTAGGCATGGTCTTTGGGCTGGACAAACACTTTGTCACCTTTTTCAGGCTGCCAACCTCTTATTCCAATGAAATATTTTTGCAGCCCCTTAGCACACAGTGCTACAGAACTGAACTTCATCATAGGATTTAACAACTGTGTTACGAGAAATTGCCAGAACAGTTGATTTTAAATGGTAAAGGAAAAAGTAAAAGAAAGCCTCTGCATTAATTATACTGTTAAAATCCCAATATCTCCACCTTGCAATAGAGATGCATAGATTATAAGCAAAATAAATACCATCATTACAATGTGTGCTTCTGAAAGACAGTCTAAAAGCACCTGCCTAGCC
Source organism: Manacus vitellinus (assembly GCF_001715985.3). Classification (NCBI taxonomy): domain Eukaryota; kingdom Metazoa; phylum Chordata; class Aves; order Passeriformes; family Pipridae; genus Manacus; species Manacus vitellinus. Next base: position 7,967,971 of record NW_021939546.1, on the reverse strand, counting down.
TTGGTTGCTTACCTGAATTCTCCAAATTTTAGTGAGCTCATCTAAAGATAATTTACTGCCCAGTAGTTCAATAATTCCCTTTATACGATCACAGTATTGCGCTTGGTCTATATTACCTGTCAAACAAAGAAAGGCAACTAAATTAATACATTTAAAACAGTATTTGATACACTAAATGAATGAGAATAAACAAGTTCTTTTAAAAGGAAGAAGAACAAAGCAATCTTAATTTGAAAATTCTTTCTGTACTGTTACAGATAAGTCTATCAGTACAAAGAAAAAGAACAAGGCTCTTTCCACTTTTATTTTTTTTACTTCATAAAAGTGATAGCAGTCCACCCCTGTAAAACATTACCAGTTGGGAAAGAAAATCCTCTTTTCTCTCTTTTCTAGAGGCTAACAATATATAAACTGACATTAAAAACCCAGGGTACAGCAGAAGACATCTGCACAGATGTCAAACAGAGGACTAGACTATAGTAGCAGAATTTGCAGAATTTTACTTTATTTTGAAGACGACAAAGCCTTGAACTCTCCTGCTAATACTGTTAAATTAAAATGTATTGAAAGGGACAGATGAAATTTTAAAATTTAAATCCTTCAAAGCACGTGCCAAAAGTCTTCGTGGGAGTTCTTACCTTCTAGAGCAATCGACAGAACCGAATTCTCTACGAGCCAATTTAGCAGGCGGTCTGTATCTATCGCATTCTTCACCGACTTGGAGACAGTGCTGTCTTCTATTAATTTTGTTACCTAGAAGTTGCAAACTGTGAGATTCTAACAGTGATTGCCACATGCATTATACAGGCACACAATGAAATCTATTCAAAAAGGCTTATTATGAAGCTTAAGCAGGAATCCCAAAATATTTTGAGTACAGGAAGTGTTTGGGATTTTTTTTGTTTGGTTGTTTTTGGTGGCTTGTTGGATTTTTTGTTCATTTATTTGTTTGGTTTTGTTTTTTAATAAGCTGTTTAAAAGCAAATTCCTAACCAGAAACACCTTCTCATCAGTCTCTGATGCAGCAGAATCTTATTCTCATTATGACACAGAAAAGCTGGCCTGTGCTGCCAGGTATCTCTCTACAGATACACCAGAAGTAGGTTATCTCAGCCTTCTGCTTGTTACGCTCAAATCAGTGTCCTATTTTTTATCCAATACTGAACTGATACAGGCTCCTCACTCTAGGGAGAAAGAGCACATTTCTGCTACAGCCTTCAAAAGCTGCACTCTTATAACTTCACACAGATACACAGCATTTATGATTAAGGACCAAACAGCAATGAGGTCTAACATCTCAATTTTCCAATAAATAAAGAAGGAAAAAGCACAAAAGAGGGACTCAAACACTACACTCTCTGCACACAACCATAATAAAAAAATGCAATTACATAGTGCAATGACCTGATACGAGTGGACTGAGATATAAGTGGAGGTTTAAGTCCTATTTGGTCTTTTTCTGTTTTCTACCATTAAAAGGAAAAAAAAGGGATATGCCACAGGATACTCAGGATTATCTCAAAATGAATATTGAACGAATAACATGGACCATTGCCTATAAATCAATCTCAAACCACACTTCTTAGGAAAGGTTCAAGTTATGTCTAGTTCTTTCTAGTTTGGAGGCCACAACCCTTGCAGTGGCTAACAAATATTAAAACAACTCCTGAATAAATACCACAAACAACTCCTGTCATATTAACTTGTTTTGGTATTTATCGTGAACTGAGCTTTTGCTAAGGCAACATAATTTGTAAAGAAATATTGTGCCACCTCTTTTTTTAAGGTTGTGGTTTTGGTGGCTTATTAACAACCTATCCCACTTACACACATGCTCAATGAGCACACACACACATACAAAGCAAACCTACTTCTTTGAGGGAATTCATCTTTGCACTGAAGTGAGGAGATTTCAACATGCGCAGCAGGATGTCCAGCCGTAAGTCATCGACTGCAGTGACCAGATCAGGTTGGAAGCGCATACACAGCAGTTTGATACCAGACAAGAGCTCAGGGATACTGACTAGTCTCTGTTTAAAACAAAACAAAAAAGGACAAATAGAGACATTGCTATTTTTGCTATTCTGTTTCAAAGGTCTGTGATCCACAAAGAGTAGGTTTAGTGACCCAGCACAGACTCTTTAATCTATGAAATATAGTACCATGTACATCTTAAAGTATTACTTGTACTCCAGAAATTTTAAGATAACAAAACTATCGGTTAAAGCCACAGATTTGGTACACTAAATTGCTCCCCTGTAGCTCCACAACCTATGAATACTTTCCAGTTAACAATTAACAATTTAAGTCTTATCTAAAAAGTCAACACTCAAAAATTTAATAGAACTGAATGCCAAATTCAGGGTAATGCAGGAAGTAGCCACAAGTTATTTAAATGGACACTTTACCAACAACTACCAAATTCTCAGAAGCAAACAGCTAATGCAACAGTCATATGCACACAAATTATATGAATTTCACTGACTGCATGATAGGAACCATCTTCAAGTCAGTTAGAGAAGCAAGCATTCAACATACTGCACAAGGGGACCAATAAAACCAAAAATTCAACAGCAAAAGTGGCAAAAAATTTTAAAAAGGGTCATAATGTTAGATATCTACTGAAAAAGGTATTGAATGGAATTGGGTAAATGCATTTTGATCTATGTCATTCAGTCACAGATCGACGACAGAATTCAGAACAGGCTGTATTTTTGCCAGGGAAAATAAAGCTATTGTTTTAGTCTACATTGCCAGCATTTCCAAAACACACAGGAAGTTATTCCTAAATATTTAATATGTAAAACATTACCTTGTCTTTCAAGTCCTTCTCTTCTACATTCTGTACATATTTAATCATTTTATGAATGACTGGATCCAGCATGGGCTAAAGAATGTGAGAAAAGGTATGACAATCATTTTAATGTTTCCTGAAATCAATTACACTACTCGAAAGATGTGGCTGCAGCAAAATGAAATACTTAGCTGAAAGCTCACCATTAGCTTAGACGTAAAGCAACACCTATAACATACATAAAACTATCCTGAGAGCTATGTCCAGAAAAAGAAGCAATTAGAGTAAGAACCCATTTCACATCACTGTAATGCAGCTTTACAAAAACTGACAGACTGATGGACCTCTCAAAATGCATCAGTTATTAGGTGCATGTGCCTCTCTGACTCTCATGGGCTTCTAAACTATATCCTCTTCAAATAAATATTTTTAGTCACGTACTAACTCAATATTTTTTGTTGGTGAGTGCAGATGTGAAGCCTGGAGTGCATTTGCACATACGAATATATCATAGTGAAATTTTTTTTGCAGTACCACAATTTTTGCAGTGTAAACTCTCATATTAATGTGTTTGATCTCAGGCAGCAAGTTAAACTAAATGCAAAACCCATCCATCAGGCTGGATTCATTTCCCACATGGTTTACACAGATGAAGCTTACTAATGGCCATGGTAAAGCTTCTCGCTGTTGCAGATGCAGATACGTGACTACAGATCACTGCTTAGAAAAAGAATCTAAACATTGTCTGAGCCCTTTATTCATCACCTTCAGGGTGCTCAAAATGGTTCCTTTACTTTCTGCAATGTTAGGTTTGAAGGATTTTCAAATTAGTCACCAGTTTCACACCAACACAGTTGGAAGCAAATTTTCAGTCCTCTGACAACTCATAACAAAGACATTTTACCTGTACTACAGAAGAGTTAAGATATTCTGCACAAACTCCAAATGGCTGAACTAATGCAGAGATTGCCTGAAAGACAGACAGCAAGTATTTAGGGGCACATGTAAGAGATCTTTGCATAGTTAGCAATCTATATCTTAAAAAGCAAACGAAGATGAACAAGTATTATTTATCTCATACAGTAATTTCCAGTCACTTGCAACGATTGTTGTAAAGGACTTGTACACCAAAAACAACACATAGTTCAGGAAAGATTTACTCTATGGCACACACTAGAGTATGTGCTACATATTAGATATGTTATACATGGCATACAGTATGTGTTATATACTTTTGCCTGGAATAAAAAGTGCCTTCCCCGTTTTCACTAGTCTTGGTCCTCTCATCATCCTGTTCAGTCTTCTCTGACTGATCCTGTTTCAGTCAGAGAAATAAACAGACGGAAAGGAACACATCACATTTTGCTTGCTCTCTACAGCAATGAGAAGTGTGAATGCAAAATTTAAGGTTAAAGCCATATGGCAAATTTCTTTCCCCAAGCATTACGTGGGAGAAAGCTCTTGTAAATGTGTCATATACATGTCAAGATCCCTTCAACGCATGATTTTAAAGTGGTATCTATTATCAAAGAAATTAAATGTATAAAGGCATTATCAAAATTGGTTTCTTCTCACATTGGATCAAGAAATGTAAAACTGAGTGTGCACCAGTGCAATCAAAGGCCTAAATTAAGTGACACTGACCCAGATTTCCTTCCTAAGCAAGCAGTTATTAATCATTAAACAAAGTCAAGTCAAAGTTTCCACTGAAGGACTGGGATGTAAATGGTGTTTCCTTACTCTTCTGTCATGCTCACATATCTCTGTATAAAGCAACAAATATCAATATCCCAAGAAAATAAGTTGAATTCTCTCTAATGGCATTTCACTGAAAGCAGACTGATTTTGTACTGGGGGATAAGGGTTCCAAATGACATTGTTTGCTTTTACCCTCCTCATTCTTCAAACCGTGAAAGATTCATAAGTCTCCTGAATATAGGTTAGGAAGCTAAAACTAGCCAAGTTAGGCTTTGACACCAAAAACAGTTTAGCACTGTTGAACCATTCAGTTTTTAGACACAGTTTTTGAAAAGTTGTTTAGGATTAGACACTGTCTTTCTAAGGATTTTTTTCCTTAAACTATGATTTTTATAATAAATGACAGAAGTCAATTCACTTGCAGCTAAATTCAGCTATGGATAAAGTAAACAGAAAACCAGGGACATACTGGTGAACATACAGTGAAACTACTTTGATTGACATTTAACCAGAAGGCTGAATGTCAGCAAAAAGGTACACTAATTTTCCCTCTTTTCTGTGACGTCTCCAAAGCTCTTCAGTCAGAACTCTTCTGTACAACCTCATTTGACCTTCAGTCTGACAGCACTTCTCCAGGGCTCTGTGGGAATGTTGCTCTGATACCAAAGCAAAGGTAAGAGCATTGCCAAAAGGGACACTGCTTGTTCTACGTGAAGGGTGTAAAGGAAAGGGAGAAGTCTCATGACAGAAGATGAACTCACCCCAAGTTCAATATCTTCTGAATTGAGTTTGGACTGAATTGCTGAAAATCCACCCAACTCTGCAAACTGAAAGAAAATAATCAGTATTATGTAGTTAACTACAGTATTAAATAAGAGATCATAGAAAATACTTCACTAACAGTTACCAAGATGCCTACAAGTACCCTCTGACATGGAATATTCCACTCAAAATAAGCTTTATGTTTTCATGAGAATTCAGGGGCACACTGGAGAATTCAATGCAATTATACCTGGTTCCAGAGTTTAAACATCAAGCTACAAACTCTGTCGTCAGTAAAAAAGGACATAGGGAAGAAAGTGAGACCACATACAGCAACAGCTGACTAGCCCGACACTTTTGACTGGAAGACTTTTGCTTGCAGCCTAAGCTGAGCTCTTGACTTCCTCTAGCCATAGCTACCATGCTAGGGTAAGGGTGCTCAAGGGAGAAGGTAGCAATTCAACAAGATGTAGTTTGCAAGGCCCTTCCCTACATACAGGCAGGATTAAGATCTCAAACTGTATTTTTGTGGTTGTCAGAAAAGTGAAAAAATGAGTCGGAGTGGGGTGAGAGGGAACAAAAATTATCTCTGAAGACAAATAATTTAAGTGACAAACAACAATTCTGCTTGGTTTACATTTACATACCCTGTTTACCAGATCCACCAGCCACCCGTGAGGTTCCTTGAACAATAAGAACATCAACAAGTTAGTAGCTGCAACATCAACGCTAAACATTTGTCTTCTAAAACAGGAATTTGGACAGACACATTCAGCCCATTAACCCACACCTCAAATGTTATGTTAACACACTGTTATTTCAAAGGAAACAGCAGGTGTTTGTAACAGCTCCTTTACTAAGCACATAGCTGGAGTTCTGGTTGGTTCTCATGAGCATCATCCTTTTTTGGACTCTGCTTGACATCACTGCCCGTGTGCTGTGGCAACAGTACACACTGTGGCTGCTGACTCACAAGCAACTGTATTTATAGAACATTAGCAGCGTGGAACAGTGCTAAAGAACCTTTCCCAAAGCAGCAGATGTAGAATTTTCTTTCTGTGGCCACAAACTTGTTTCCTGAAGGAGAGATCAACTCCACTGATTCTGTTTTAGACCCACCCATCTGGAACAACAGCGACAAGACAGTGCAAACCTCAAAAACTGCCTCCTTGGTCTGACATGAGGATATCATACCCCTTGCTGTCAGAAAAGCATGAATTCTCTGCTAGAACTGAACACTTGGAGTTATCCTGGTCATTTCACACTCAACAATCAAACAGATGTCAGTCCTTAGATACACAGATCTACCCGTTATGTACTTCATGTCTAAAGCAGCACACAGACTGTTGTGTTACTTTAGACATGAAAGTACAGAAGTTTCTAAATCTAGCCTCTAACAGAGAACTGGGACAATTTGAGAGGACAAATTCATTTCTACAGACCAACATATACTGCAGATGTATTTGCTATAATTCTTGGTGACACATTTAAGCTTTCTTGTGCTATAAATACCTACTAATCAAACAATCTTTTCTGAAACAAAAACATCTACACTAAAAGTAGTTTTTAGGGCATGGTCATGCTTACCTTTTGAAATGTGGATATGGGTGAGACAGCATGCATGTTCCCCTCCCCAAAGACTTCTGCCCAGTTTCTCTGGCACACCTTCATTCGATTCTTGAAATGATATTCATTGTCGGGATTAAATGCCTTGAAAGAACAATGAACACCATGGATTATGCCAGTCTCGAAACCTATCTTGATAATATCTGACTTCTTCAATCGAGCATTTTCTGGGTTGGCAGTTAAAGATCTAGCAAAAAATAACGTTGAACAGAAGTCCCCTGCTCCAGCCTCTCAGTTCTCATTGTATAAAGCATTCTGAAGCTTCCATTCTGTACAGACAATACCCAATAACCATGTGAGCCAGAGAGCTGTAAAAAGGGGAGCTCAACTCAAAGTACCAGTTTTAAAAAATAAACAGTGAAGTGACAGCAAATATGACTTTTTTTTTTTTTGAGACTGCTAGTTTTCAGAAGTTTTGAACAGTACTCACCCCTTTGAATTGTATGCTGGATGTAAAATATCTGCAAGCAGTGGCTGCAGATTTTAAAACAAAAAACTACAACTCACAGTTGGAAAAAGCATCAAGACCATAAATACAAAATGCCAAATACCCAGATATCAGAGATTGCATCAGAGAGTCAAATACCATTGTAAGTACACCGAGCAGGCCCACGGGAATAGGATCTTGTTTTACTCTCTCTGCAACCAGGTCCACTAGCAGCATAAGCATGTTGTATATTCCTTCATGGATTTCAGTTCCCCATTTGTGAACGGCACTAGATGTTAACAGCTTAAAAAGAAAAAAAAGTGATTTTTTTTTTAAAGTTTGAGCACAATCACAAAACAGGAGAAAGACTGTTTCCAGAGCAAATGCTTCCTTGGAGTGCACTAATCACTATCTGGTGTGTTTTTCAGACGTTCTTCCTGCACTAATGCCTTAAGAGTTAATTCAATTTGTAATTTAGCTGAAGAACACCTTAAATCACACTTCATGACAGAAAATAAAATGTATCAAACTGTTTTCCATTTCCACGCACTGGTAAAGACTGTAACCTTTGCAAAGAACAACTAATATGAAACTAATTTGCTTGCAGATTGAACTCACAAGTATTAAATCTTCAAGTAGGCAGTCACAAAGCTGAACTGATTGAGCTGTAATAACCATTTACTAATTCACACTTTTTGAGCAGCCTCTATTGGAAAACAAAGGCCATGTACCATGAAGAGAGAGGTATTTAATCTGCTTCCCACCTACTGAAACACGTTCTTTGAATCTGGTCTCATGTTCTTTATAAAGGACACTAGGCTGCCATCTGCAAACTTCATTTAATGTCTGCTAGCTGGGTCTGAACAGAAGCAGTTAAAAAACTTAATAGTTTAAATACAATTATTTTTTGTACCATTAATAGCGTTTCTTGCAAATATTTCAGCAAATTGTAATTCAGCACATTCTAAACTTAGATTTCTACAGATTATTCTTCTGCAGGAACTATCTACACCATTTATTTTATATGCAAAAAACATCAAGTGATATAAAACTATAGTATGTAAGATTATTACTTTGATAGCCAAATGGAAAAAGAATTTTTCCCTTAAATTTCTATCTTCCCTAAATATAATTATATTCTCATTAATTTAAGACTAGGACTGAGTAACTTTTAAAAAGGTGTATATGTGTTTTTATGCATATGGTTGAAAAACTGGGCAAGAAATTTAGACAGTATCCAAAATGGATGGAATGGTGGGAAGTGAATTGGTTTGGGAAGCTCTTTAGAGAAAAGTCACAGAGACCCAGAGAAACACAAGGCATTAAACACTGAGGGGAAAGACAAATTCTAAATGGATTGTGAAAAGAAATTAGCAATCCTCTGAAGAAGGAGCAGAAAGAATAGCTAAGGGAAATCAGACTGTGAACTTGCCACTAATGACCTTATCCAAGGGTCTTTAAACCTGTCTTTAGGCTCTGCTAATTATTACAGAGCTCTTCATTTAAGGGAAAAAAGTAAAGAAAAAAAGCTTTGTATGATTTTAATCTAAGTTTCTGTATGTTTTAGTCTAGGAAAATAATTTGAGTGTGACTGTAATCTAAGAACACACTCAGCAGTTGCCATAGTTTCTCAAGTCTGGATTACAAAACACTACTTCTGCCATGAACAATGCAAAGAAACATTGAATTAGTCTGCTGTACCTACTTACCTTTTTAAATGCTTCAGGCATGCATCTGTCCATAAATCTCTTGCAATTCTCATCGGAATCAGAAAGACCTTTACAGAAATGAGAGTGCATTTAAAAAGTATTTTTAAAATATACTTTTTAAGATTACTTCAGGGATCTCATCACAAGCTTTTGGGAACACCAACCCAAACCAGCAGTAAAAAAATGCTACTGTTCATTCATAAGTAGCATGCTTTTTCAGCAACAAGTCAAGAGAACTGCCTTTCAGAACTAAGGAGTTTCACAATGTCCACCTTTAACAACCTCTTTAAGCATTCTCACCATAAGTAACTTGTAAGCTTCAAAGTTTACAATTTGTACATCATTACTGATGCTTTACAGCCTCCATCCAAGCCCAAATCTAAGCACAGCCTTCTAACACAGATTAGAAGCAAAGAAGCAAATCAGAATCACTTAACAACTTGTATTCTTCCAAGAGATTACAACATCCCTTTAGTCTGCCATCAGGCATGACAGAAAAAACATCTTGTACTCTCATTATATACCAGTTGTTGGGCGTGGTGCCTCCTTAACACTCTTAACCCCAGCCAAACTACTGAATACAGAAAAGTCAAATTCGGGTCTAACACAATACAAGCATTTCACTAGGGAAAAACAACGAGTTATACAAGCGTGCCACAGCATGGATTTAGATGACAGCTTGTTTTTACGAATGGAAAAATAACCAGCACAATGACAGAAACGAGTCAGTAATTCAGCTCTGAAAAACTGTAATTTCTACAATCATTAGAACATAAAGAAACATGTGCTCCCGTTTTTAAAAAAGCTTAAGTGAACAAATTATTTCAGAGAAAAAGAAAAGAGATCAACATTCTTTTTACAGCATTGGGTGGAACAGTTCACTGTTAACCACTTTCCCAGAGATGTGATCAGGGTGCCAAGTAAACAACTGCTAGATTAAAGTGAAACACACAACTGCCCAGCATACTGTCTGTGACATCCTTTGAACATATAACCCGTATATTTGTGGAAAGAGAACTTACCCAGTCTTGCTAGGTAGGTGGATGCAATTAGGCACTTGCCTAGAGACTCCTCCCGCTTGTAGGGTATGGACCAGTGATCTGTTAAAACTCTGCTCTCCAGTTCATACAAGTTAGTTGTTGGAAACTCAATCCCTTCACCGGAGCAATTCCCATTTTCATCATTTTTCTGGAGGGGGAGGGAAAAAAAGACGTTCAGGTAAAGCAATTTCTCAGACAAATTAAAGGGTTTTGTAGCTTCAGAAAAGGTAGCTGTGCTTGTAACAAGCATGTCAAACTCTCAACCCTGAGGCTGCTTGTGTTTTTCAAAGTAGAATTTAACATTTCAATTTGAAGGGATTACATACCTGTATGTATTTCATGCTACTATGTTTACATAACTAATTGTTAACTAATTGCCTATTTAAGAGGCAAATCTTGTTCCTTAGCATATCAGATCTTAGAGCCAAGTGATAAGTACTTCCAGTCCCTGTGAGACTGTAGAGTACAAATCTTGATCTCCATAGATCTGCATATTAATCCTCTGTTCAACAACTGCTCTAGAATATGGGAACAGTTTATTCTAAGAGAGGTGCACTTCATCCCATCACATCAAGAAATACTGGACACTGTTCCAGTACAGTGGGATTTTTTTATTAGCTAATGAAGAAAAATGTGCATCTCAAATATAATTGTCCAACAAGGAAACTGCAATTGTCCTTCTCCTGAAGTCAAAACGAGTTACTGGCAAATATAACAGAAGGGAACAGGGAAAAGACAAGCAGAGGACTCCAGCTAAGCTTTACAGGTTTCCTTGCTAGTGCCACTAAACAGCAGCTCTTTCTGTGTACAGGACACAGAATTACCCCCTGGTCTTCACTGAGTACCATGTTAGGTAACCGTCTCAGCAGCGCCAAATGAAGAGCAGACAAGTTATTCATTTATTTTCTTTTGTTTGTTTTTTAACTTTGCATCCAGCTACCCAATGTGTCAAAGAGTTCACATGGACTACCTTTCCCTGCCTCCACAACAGCAGGCAAGGCAAGCAGGAGAAAGGACAGAATGTCTGGATCAGGCCTGGCAGCAAATGGAGTGACTGCCAGAGACAGTGGAAAACACAACCACAGTGATGGTAACAAGATCCCACTGAGAGAGAAGCCAGAGACAGAGGGAGGAAGGACAAGCAGGAAATAGAGTAAAAAACAGACAGTGTCAGGAAAGTGAACAGAATAGAAATAAACCAAAAGAAAGAACCGAACTCTGGAGGACGCGGTATACAAAGAATTAAGTCAATGTATGTGCACAAGTGTGCTTCCAGCCCTCTGACTGCATTTGCTATTCGTAGGATTAGACTTGTTTTTAAAAAAGTAAATGTGTCATTCACATAATGGTTCAAAAATACTGAGCCAAGAGAACAGCATAAAGCTTATATTTAAAGTTCACTGATTGCACACAGGGGTTGGACTTACAGTTTCTGGAGAGCAGCAGTAAAATTTACAGGAATGATACAGAGTGCTCAGAATAACCACACATGTCAATGTTTGGGAAGGAAGGTGCCACCTTTCTCCAACCCCTTACTAAGCATTTAGTCCCCAGTTTGCCACTATAGGAAGCTGTACTTCAATAGGCCTGAATATCAGCTTCTGAAACTGGTCACCTGATCCAGCACTGTGCATGGAAGCCTAATGTAATTCCCATCTAGTAAATCATGCCCTGTTTAAATACTTCAGGTTTTGAAGAAGAAATGTTTGAAGGTCTAAACGAAAGGTCACTGAAATTATTTACAAGCTTTTTTTTTTTAGGAATTATCCTGATGTATTGACCAAACAGTTTTCAGCTTTTGTAAAGAACAGCCCACGCAGAGCACAAATCCATTTCCTACAGAAAACAAGGGTGAGGTTATAAAGAAAGCCCTCACAGTAACAGGATGGGATACAGCTTTTAGTATAATAAAGGCAGACTAAGGATAACAAACACACAATTGCTGAGCACTAAACGACTGCAGTTCAGCCCAGACTTGCAGCCAAGGAAAGCAACGTTTCAGCAAATGATTACAGAAACTGAGCTACGGTTGCTCCATTCTCTGGAGGAAAGTGTCCACGTTAAATAAAGCCAGCGTTAGCAATAGACAGTTTAAGAGCTGCAGAGTAGCAGTGCAGACCTTCAGCTATTGCTGAAAAACTCTGCCTTTTGTGTTCTCCCATCTGCATCCGAGCAATGCTGCTCTTTCTTTATCTGTTTCCACACAAGTGATTGCCAGTGTCCATAATACGGAAATTCACACGGAATGAGTGAAATAACACATTCTTCACTGTACATTCAGTTCCCATATTATCATAAATTGTGCTTAGGACATGTCTGGATTGAGTTTACCAACAATGTAGTGAAAAGAGTTTTTTTACACAAAAAAATGAGCGTGGTACTGGGAATATTGTCCTAGTAACAATGGTAACTCTTTGCATTGAAGGAGCATGCTTTTGGCACATTCCACTAATTAGGAAACAATGAGTCTTCTTGCTGATCAGCCTTCTGCTACCAAAACCCTGCCCAGAAAGTATCAAGTTTAATTATTTATTAATTTTAGAACACATCACACACACATGGCTTCACAGGTACTGTGAAACCTGCAGGTCTCAAATAAATGCCCCGGTAGTTTAAAACTCAAATTCTCCTTCAAACCATTAATATATTTAATACTCTGCATTTCTGGGAGATTACAGCTATGTTCACTTTATATTAGCACAGACTGAGTCCTGTTTTTTACAATGTATCTACTACAAGTAACAGTCTCTTTAAAGACTTCTTGCTGCTCTTTCCTAATTAGTTCCAAACTGTTCACCATCCAACTTTCAAATCGATTTGCACTGCTCTTTAAAGCGAGGGATTTATTACCAGCAGCCAGCAGCTGCTGCAGCACGAGGGGAAACGTCAGCTCAGCTAGGCTCAGCTCTTGTGTAATCTTGTGCTGGCTGGAGATCTTGCACACAGATCTCATACTCCAACACAGGCTGGAGATCTCACTTGCTCTATTAACACTCACAAATGCAAAACAGCTCTGAAGAGGCCCTCACAATCAATGCCTTGTAACTCGGCAGCTCAGAACTGTCATTACAGACTCTACTGACCACAGGTCCACGGAGGAAATACAAGCTTTTGAAGAATGATTATGGTACATGTGAAAATAAATGGTATGAAAGGCCATGTCAGCCTCCTGAAAAGTGGTTTTCTGGATCTCTTTTTTGGAGAACTACATGGGTTTTGTTTGCTTGTTTATTTTTTAATATATATATGTATAAAACTACCTCCTTCCCCTCAAATAGGTGACTTAAGTATGGTGTTTGCCAGGTGATGATGACCTGTAACAGGACTTCGCAATTCTGGCTGAACAGACTTAACACTGAACTGGCACCTGACATGTTAAGGATTTGTAGGGATATTCTCCAACAGAACAGTAAAAAGCAAAAAAAAAAAACCAACAAACAAAAAACAAACCCCTATTCCTGGTAACCAATATAATCATCCAAAGACGAACTGTCTAAAAGTCTGTGAGGATCATTGTTTTCCACAATAGGAAATCATGGTGCACATCACACAACTGTGACTATTCTTCCTCCTTCAGCTGAAGTCTTGAGACCAAAGAACTTTTGCTGGCAATCCTTTAATATCCTTTTCCATGACTTCTGATATATCTGTCATTATATAAGAGCCCTGAAGATCCTCTCACTCTAACAGTCTTGACTCTTCTGGCTTATTTTCAAGGTGTGAAAATACAGTAATGGCTAAACACACATACAAGCTCCCAGGAGAAATACTCTCACAGGAACAGGCTTAAGCAGTGATTCAAGATTCTCACTCTGGGGACCTGGTACCTCCCACAGTTGCTTGCAAGGCTGAATAAACAAAAATTGTTAAATATATGATCAATAAAGCATTGCTTAAATCTCTAGTAAAAAACCTTCCATGGAAGAGTAACACAAAACAAAAATCAGCCCTCACACAAAAATGAAATATAACTTAATTGCCAAAAGGTCACAGTTCAAAGCTTCAAAATGTATTCCTGTAGTACTCAGCTAATTAACTAATCAAACACTCTTTAACTAAAGCCACTGACAGTTCCCATACCAGCTGCTTTACATAAAATAACAAGGAGTTTAAGAATAGTTTTGATGCTAATTGACAGCCTTAGTAACGAAATTACAGTCAAACTGTAATTTAAATTTGTTAATTTGATTTTGATAGAAGACTACCAACAGAATTTATTATTACCAGAGCTAAGTCACATCATGTGCTCTTGAATCTAATATAATTTAGGAAAAAAACCCCAAAGTCACATTTCTTTCAACAAGCAACAGGATCAGACTTTCTAAGACACCAGCAGACCAAGCAGTTCCCTTCACTCTTATGCCTCTCTAATAACTGATTTTCACAAAATAACCATCATTTTGTAGCCAAGAAAATAGATTTTTGGCATTCCACTGCATTGCTAAAAAAACCCCAAACCAACACCCTGTTTTGTTATTATGTGCCTACATAATACAGGACAAAATTTAATTGCTCTGAAAAGCAGTAATGGAAAAAAATGCATAAAGCCAGAATTAGCAAAAAAAAAAAAAAAATCCTAGGCCCACCTTTCAGTTTTTATCACAGTCAGCATAAAGAAATCAATTTTTCAAAGCTTCAGCTTCCCCAGCTGTAAAGTGTCAGCAGTGATGCTCCCCTGTGCCACAGCACACTGATGCACCACTCACTAGTGTTTGCAGAGTACTGCAATGCTCAGGTGGAGGCAAGGTGAGAGAAATACATCAAATACCCATAAAAATAGAGCATTTCTCTGCTCTCTGATCTACTATGCCCATCACTTTGTGGGAGAGCTATGAATCCTGAAGTCATGACCTGACAGTCCTTCCATCTGCCAGACTATTGATTAAAGCAGCTTTTATTTTCACGTCTGGCTGTCAATTCTTTTTTCTGTTAATTAACTCTTTAAAGGAGGATATTCTGTTACCTAGAACTGAAACACAGGGGTAAGTATTCAAAGGATTTCAAATAAATCAAAGCTACCATCTTGTACTTACACATGAACATGCTAAGCATGAGGTATTGAATTTCTTAAAAAAAATTTACATTTTTAAACCTGTAACCTACTTGCTTTTTATAAACTGGTACTCCAGAAGCTTAAAGAACTTCTTTAAACTTGTGTTAAGTGGCAGATGTGGGAGCAAAATTGGAGAGTATTTCCTAGTGGCCTGTTCGTGCCATCATATAAAACCCAGTTGATCCATATTGCTAAGAGCAAGCTCGGTATCTTGTTGTGAGTATGTCAGTGTTATTAAGACTCAGAAGATGGTGTCATGTATGGAATTTCCAGATTATGTTTCTCATTTGGCAATAAGAAAACCTACTGTGACTTCTTGAACATTTTACTGACAAACAGACATTTACTTGGAAAGTATAGCAACAGTTTTTAACTGGTTTAAGTCCTAAACAGATGCAGCATCTTACCCTTGCATTGTTATCCAGAGAAAGATATCTCTATGGAAAATTTCTGAGCACAGCGATAGATAGGAATGTCTTTTGTTATTCATGTTAAGAGAACATAAGCTTGTTGGGGGTATACATGGATGTTTTGCTTTATTCCTTTTGCACAGAAATGAAATTCTTCGGATTTTTACCATGGACTACTTTACACAAGCAAATGTAGTCTTGTCATAAGAAAAAAATATATTAGTATTTCATCGTGCTAATATAAAAGAATTATACAAGTCTATTACTAAAGAAAAATAAATCCTCCATTACAGACTTGCCTTAACTGAAGCCGATTTGGACTCTCATCTTCTCATAAACATGCCCTAAGGAAACTCCAGTTTATTTAGTGAACTTTCTCACAGAAAGTTTTGGACACTAACCTTAACTGAGAGTTGCACAAGTGCACTATCAAGAATGCATGGTTAGACTAAACCCTAGGTGCAAAGGATTATAGCAAATTATAACCACAAAAATCCCATGGCTCCACCTTCCCTCTGCCCTCCATCTCTCACAACAAGAACCATGTGAGACTAGGAATAAGAACACAATGTGAATTTGAAAAAAAATAAATTCAGCAAAGCTAGAAATTAACTTGGATTTTCTAAAAGCATTGCTTGTACTGCTCTCCCAGATTTCCAGGGTGACAGTGTGACGTTACCAGGCAATATTCGCCAATGTACTTGCCTAGTTGTTCAGAGATAAACATAGTCCTGAGCAGCACAGCAAAACAAAACAACTGAGGCTCTGTAAATATATCACTTGGATTAAAACATCCATTTACCTTCAACAATAAAAGGAGTCTCTTTGCCTTTTTATGCTACTATTACCACAGTACTGAGTGAAATCTGAGCCAGAGATTCACTACAACCAGTTTTGGCAACATATTTTGAAGTTTGATAACAAGTTGTAGGTGAGGGAGAGGTCATGGAAAGCACTGTTAGGAATGCCATTCATAAGGAACCAAGGAAAACACTTATCTTGCATGTGTTTTCAGTATTCTTTATGGATATATTTAAAAACTTACTCCATTATCATAACTACAAACAGCCAGACTCACAGCTGATACCATTATTCCTCCCAACCCTTGAGTTTTCTTAAGCACAACCCCCCCATGCTTGTTCTCAAATAACTCAAAACAACTTTGTGTGATATCAGATAAACATTGTGCTTTAAAACAATAAAACAATGAATCACAAATGCTTAGCATTTCAGTACTTAAAATTGAATCAATACTTGCATCTCTGTTTGCCAAAACACCAGGCATTAATAGAGAAGTGCTGCAGAACCACTAGATATTTATTGTAACTCTTTAGCAACCAAAGGTCGGGGTCTGAAAGGGAAAATTAATTCAATAATGCTGCTGAACACTCATCCGTCCTTCTGTTCTACAGACGTAAACTGATGTATAGTGAGATAGAAACCAGAACCGACAAAGCAGCTGATTTTGACAGTGTGTAATTACAAAAATGTGACTAATTAATATGAAAAAATCTTTAAATGCCTCTCAAGACTGCTCTGCTGGGCATCAGAAAAGCCAGAATTGCTGTAAAGTAGTAAGCAGGAAGATCAAGTGGCAAGAAACTGTAAGCATACTGGTTTTTTAAATTAATTTTAATTTGGCCTGTGAAACATATATACCAAAGGCTACTCCTACAGCAGTACAAATACGTGGTTTTTTCAAAATAAAAGCTTAAAAAAAACCCAGGCACTTCCTTTCCATCTTTGCCCTTCTCATACAAAGACCTACTGTTCTTTAATCCAAAAGCAATCCAAATGATTTGCTGGAATTAACTTCTAACACTGGCTAATTTGTTTTTATTCTCATTCTTCCTCAGTATTTCACTTCCTTATTAAACAGCTGCCACAGAATAGCACTGTAAACTGGGAAGATGACCAGAAAATGCTTCCAGGGGACATTATAGCAGAGACACTTCCTGCCCAGCTGAGAAGTTGGCTATAGATCTGCCTCCTACCTCCGCTGACCCCCCAAGGCATCACCTTCACACCAGTAATTATAAAGTGCTCCTCTCAATCCACAATTATTCTAACGATCACATTACATGATAATGACTTTGTAAGTCAAAACAAAGCTTACATTTAAAATTAACCAACGAATTTCTCACTATTATCCCTATTTTCCCTGATTTCATGCAGCATCTCTATTAGTCTGTGTTATGTCAAGAATGAAATGCAGGGTATTTTCTTTCAAATGCTTTCAAGGAAGTGTTAATGGAATCAGAACGTAAGAAGAGGTTCCACACCAGGGCCACTCATTTTTGAAAACAGTGATGCTGAAAATTGGGAGTGCTAAAATACTAATTCCACTTGACATTCTGATGGCATCCAGCCAGGGACTCAATGCCAAAATCCACCACAGAGCTTTATTTGATTGCTTAATTGTTTTACAAGGCCAATTCGCAGACAAGCCGCACTGTAAAACTTCCATATGAGAATGCAAGAAATAGTCACTTTTGCAAAGCTCAAGATTACTTGCAAGACAGGAGATTGACTTTAAATGTACAGAATTGCAGCGTGAAATCCACCTCATTTGTTCGAAGGCTAAATACCTTCTTTGTCTTTAAATAAATACAGCTCCTTCCACTCAAGGATCAAAGTACTCCACAAGCCTAATGTCCATGGTTCTCCTAATAAAGCACACATCATTATCCTCATTTTACACATTAAAAACTAAACCAGAGGTTAAGTTACACAGCCACCATGACACAGCGCATCTGTGACAGAACTGCTTTCAGTCCTGAGCTCTAATAATGAGCAGAGGTAGGGTTTGAACACAACAGTTCTGCAGCATGACTAGTGAGAATGTTCCTGGCACTGGCACTCACTACGGTTGCCGGCCTGTTTCTTTTACAAAATCCCCTTCTCTTGAAATCAAACAGCACCTCAAAAGCAATCCTGGACAAGTTTTATTATAAACCTTACTTAGGAAAATCTGGTGTGTGTGAGCTTTTGATCCAGTTCAACTAAAACAACATAAATCAAAAGAGCACATGCTGAAGGGGACAGGAATAGCTAGAAGGTAACATAATCCGTTCATCACAATTTACCCAAAAGGTCATAGTAATGACTCTCAGAAGCTGTTTTAAAAACAAATTAGGATTATTTTAGTGAAGGTTATGCAAACTGCTGTTACATGTTCAGTAGTTTTACCGACCCCTTACCACAATTTCAGGTTCTCCGGTCATATTTTCCACATTTGTTTAGCCTGCTCTTCTCCCTCTCATTCCTCTCAAATTCATTAAAGCCAGCAATTGTGGCACTTGTGGCAATTCATGGACGCACTGACAGACGTTGTCATCACATTCATTTATAGTCTTGTCTTAAATTATAAGGATTCATATAGCAGTTCATCAGTCATATAGCAGCTTATCTGTCAGTCATATGAAGAGATGAGCATAGCATCCTTCACCCACCTCCCTCAGCAAAGAATCACACTGTGACAATCTGGATGTTGCCTAAGGAATAAACATAGAAATTCCAGATTCTTGCCAAACTGCACTCATCAGATTTACTGTCAACAGACATAAACATAGAAGTTATGTCAAACAAGCAAAGTTACCTCTTCTAAAAGCAGGTGATTTCAGTTTATCAATGTGGTTTAGTGCTACACAGGGCAAAGCTACAAAACAGCTGTAAACCTTAAGTTGAACTTCCCGCTATTTCAGGAAGACTGCACAAACGAACTGAAGCCCCCTTTGCATTTCCAAGTTTCTCTGGCCTTTTTCTTTTGATGAGTTAAGCGTGGTCATGTTAGCCCATCAATGCCAGAGGCACACCACAGCTATTAGCTTAAAACTGAATCAATTGCATGCTCTTTGGAAGATGCTGGTCTGCTGAAAATGAAGTTTTAGCTCTCGTGAAAATGAATTTGTGCATATCTTCATCTCGAGCCTCACACAGAAGGCAAACATAGAGTGTGTGTTGGGCCAGCTCACAGCAGCTCTCTTGCTTCTGGGCCAGTTATTCCAAATTTAGGCTTCTCTAACACTTTCAGACAGTCCTGAAGACCAGCAGTCTGGATCACTGAAAGACAATTCACACTGATTTTTACAATCTTATCTAAAGAAAACATGTTTTTACTAGTATGATATGTATCTGGTTGCTGTGCTGTTCTCAAAAGAAAACCAGGAGACAAGCCTTTCTTTGATCAACATGAATACTAAACAGATTCTAACATTATGTAATAGAGACCAAATAAGCATATGCAAACATAATGGATTCATTACTGATTAGAGAAAATGTAAAGTGTTTAATCATTCATAGATCTAGTCTTAAATGCATGCTAAAGTGTACTCAGCCAAAAAAGGAACGTAAATTCAAAGTACAGACCTGTTACATGCATGTAATGAAGAATGACTAAAGCTTTCCTGTTATTTTTAAATTTAAAACATCTAATCCTAACTTTTGTTCATGAAGTACTAGACTGGAAATTTTTATTTAGGAGCAAATTTCTAAGAACTGTGCTCCTTTGATGTATATGTTCATGTACGTTGCTGATATATAAAATCCAAAAATCTAACACACCACAACCTCCCCACTGAATAAAAGTTTAAACCGGTATTATGCTAGAAAGAGAGATGATATTGAGAGCAAGAAAACCAGAAATAACATCAGAATTACCACAAGACAGTATGGGGTACAATATGTTTCACCATAATGTGTATGACTACAATGAATAATATAGCTGCCTGTGCAATAGCTTTCTGTATAGCTTCATCTGCCATAAGCTTCTGCTGAATGGAAAACTACCGATTAAGCTGATTAATTACTGATTAACCACTTAAAGAATAGCTGTAGTTTATTAAATGTAATGCTAGATTACTTTTGAAGCATAAAACCCCCTAAGAACTGATCATATATAATTTTCCCAGTTTTACAAAGAATATGTCAAAAGCTGTTAGGTTGTACTGCAATACTGGACAAATAAGCACAGGCAACAATTACAATCTTAAGACTTTTACAAGTATAACTCTTCCATTACAGAAACACTGTTTTGCATACACATGCAGGAGCTGACAGATGCTCATATGCAAAAGAATCCAATTACCAAATTGAGGCCTGAATTTATACAGTTTCATGTAGCAAGACACCTCAGCTGTTCTGAAATGCCTGCTCTGTGCAGTGATTTGCCTCTATTGAAATGTTTTGGCTTCCCTCCTGTGGGTTAACCAGAACACCAGTCAAAGCAAATGAGAACGTGAGTGGCAAAGGAAACTATTACAAAGCATAAGTAAGTTTGATCAGACATACAAGTTGAAATAATAGGAGGAAAATCCTCTTAAGAGCTGTCAAAGTGTCATTTGCAATAGGAACAAGTGCAGGGGAAAAAAGTACTTCTCTGAAGTTTACACTGACAGCTTCTCCTGAAACGTCACACTGACAAGCCAGACTGTCCCAACCACGACTACATTCGATATGAAAATCCACCCTCCGGGTGGCTACAGAGATCTAAATGCCAACAAGGAGAACTCTCATTCACTCTCAACCCTTCACAGCAAAGACTGAAAACCAGTTCCCCGACGCTTCAATCAGGGAAGTTAAACGGCGACTCCTGCGCAGCACACGTGCCATCCCACGGATCACCTTACTCCACAAGCACACATCAGCAGCTTACGGGAGCTCAGGATCTAACCCAGTTAACTCAGTGAACAGGATCACCTATCTTTATTCCACGAGATTGGACGTCAACATGCTGAAGCTATGGATACGGATGATCCGTGCAAGTGTAGTTACGTACCAGATACGTGCACGTGTTCTTCATAAATGTATTTATAGATACATACACACACATACCCAGAAAGGGAGCACTTGCTGGCACAGCAACCCTCAGGATACTGCTCACCAGAGCCTAGGAGGGTACGTGAGTTTCCCTGGTTTTATTCACGTGCTTAAGCACCTCCTACTGACCAATTCTTGAGACAGAGGCTACGCAAGGCCGCCCTTGGGTACCACACAGCAAGGCCTTCTGCTGTTCTCATCCCCACGAGTTCCACAGTTTGGACACTACTAATTAGCTCTTTTCATATGAGAACTCTGGGAAGTTTCGAAAAAAAGACCTGGAGGAGGAGGAGAAGGCTTTACAGGAAAGCATTACACTGGCTGTTCCAGGCAGCAAGGAAAGCATCATGAGCGTATTTGCTGGCTGAGCGATTCAGAGTTCTGGAAGAGGATGGAGGAGCGAAAAATGCAAACAAGGAGGAAGAAGAGAATCTGGCAAAGGTTGGTGTCCTCCAGCACATCTACTTCAGTTTCGTTTTGGATCAAAGCTATAAGTTACAAGTTAAAGCCTTGTTTTGAAAATATCTGACTTTACTGCGTCCCTATTTCAGAATTCACGCTCAGCCTATCTAAATAAAACCATACCTAAAGTCATACCCACACTGCACTTTCCTTCACATTGTGCAAACAGTTAACAAAAAAAAAGTAAAATAAACAGTCATTAGTCACTAGGATTATGCAAGAAGGCAAAAGAGGGGGGAGCGAAAACCAGAGCCCTACGGTAGCCACACATTCTTGGAATGCCAAGGAAAGCCTTGGGCGCGCTTCACCTTGCAGCGATCGCAGGGAGCGGGCACGGGAGCACGGCGGGGAGCCCGGAGGGAAGGAAGCAAAGGGAGCGGACAAG